>NC_068356.1:139595989-139728489 GCF_020536995.1 Dreissena polymorpha | reverse complement strand
TCTCTACCCCCCCCCATATTTGTCTACACTTATCCCCTCTAGAGTGGTTGAAACAACGGCATATCTACTTCGTAATTTCGATAATATACACAGCATTCAATGTAAAGCACATATGGTACAACTTTTTAGCGCACAAAACTAATGACTTTCTACATAATGATATATCTGTAACTAAACAAACATAGGGATGAGTACATCAACATTGTGTTGCATCTTTGTTTAGGTTTATGTCTGTGTGCAACATTTAATTCACATTGTTTTTTTCATTTCTCTCCGTGTTTTGCCATAAAAAATGTGCTCATGTAAACAATGATGTATTTTTTTACTTTATATAAGCAATCCTCGTATTTTCACAAATTATAACGACAACAACATAACTCTCCTAATTATTCAATCGTTTCTCGTTGCAACGCTTTATAACTTTCAGGTTGTTAAATCATCAAAAGATTATTAATAATGGATATTTTAGAGCATGGTAAATGTTCAGTGTTACTGTTTCCTCATAAACATCATAACTAAAAGGAAAATTTGCGAATCTGAAACAACTTTTTTTTAATTTTGTCAATTAACGAAACGTGAAAAGGCCCCTTTTATTTCAAGATTGCAAACAAACACATATACAATATGAACAATAGCACAATAATTTCATGCATTGAGAGATGAAAACAATATGAAATACATCTAGTTATCTGTTGATTAGAAGTTAGTAACTTTTAAAGTTTTCTACAAAAACATCTACGTGTTAAGTTCCCTTTTTATATTATACTCCTAAGGATGAAATTATTACTTTTGTTAATATAAATGAGTAACAAGCAACATAATACTATGTACAATTTTGGTATGTGGTGGTACTGTTCTGATATCTGTTTACATATTATACATGCGTGTATGTTTATATGAATTTCTGGATTAAAGCGTATTGAAAAAGGTTTGTCTTAAATAATACATGCATATAATTTGTTGTTGGTACTTGATGGAAACATAATACGATTACCGGTAATAACCAACGGTCAGGAAGGTCAGGAAGGTTTTTGTCCTCGGTGGCGCTTGTACAGAGGGAATATGTCCATGTAGTGAGCGCAATGGCCGGGGTTGTTAAAGGGAAGTTGTGCGTCAAAATTATAAAAATATTTAAATTAGGGTAAATTATAATAATACTTAAATTAGGGTAAGAACCGTTGTTCTTTCTTAATAAAAGTCTTTCATTTCTCAAGACCCGGTTAACAACATATTGCAAAGTTGTAAAAACCATCGTTTTCCGTTAAATCTTAACGTTCGAATGATCTCGCGAAATTTTCGCTACACCTACAAGGACCATTATGTTATTTCCAAGGTAAATATTTCGAAATACATTTGATACACTTTTTTATTCTTTTGTTTAAGCCTTATCATTCCAACCATGTTGGGCTATGTTTAAGGAAGACTTTTGATAAGGTCAAAACTTACATTAAACATTTAGCTTATATATCATACAAAAAGGAATTTATTCGCGAAACAGCAAGCTTTAAAAAAGAGCCAACTAACCAACGTTTACAATAAGTATTACAATAACTACAGCTATATTCCCATAATTTTAAAGTGTGTTCACCATGGCATGTTGAAATAATTTTAGATTTTTTAACACTCAACTGCTCCATATTTCAATCATTTTACTCTCAAATTCCAACTCGGCCTTCATTGTATTGTCGTTGCCGTACAATTTTTACAGTCAAGTTAGAATGGTAAGTCAACACACACAAATCAGTTTACCGTTTTAAGAAAACTTCTCGACTTCTTATAATCATACTTAATGTATGTGTCTATAGTTTCTTCCGTTGGCTCCTGGTCTCGCAATAAGTGTGTTACATAGGTAGTTCCTATATTAGTTCTAGATCGAACTAAGATTTACAGAGAAAATAATGGCCTGAAAAGTCTTATAAATGATCGTATACTGACGGAATTTTCCTAAGAAACTTTCTTAACCAATAAAAAGACTACTTTCATATTTTCGTAAACCAATCGTTAAGGATAAACATTTTTTCTATGCATAGTTTGAAAACGTACTCCGCAAATATAAGCAAACGTACACAGCTGATGGCGTAATGAACACTTCTTAAGTGAAAAAGTATTTTACATAGAAACGGACAGACCTCACTTTATTGATAAGTTGTTTGACGGATTTAGGCCAAAACAAATTGGATCAATAAGCGAACTAAACATGAAATATTTTTTATTTTACGGCATGGATTGAAATAATCAAAGGAGAGAAAAAAGCGCAGAATAAAATACATATTTTGTCCATTTTTGTTGGAAAAAAAATTCGGCCAATCATATATAAAAAGGAGACACTAATACCGCCAATCAGTGTATTAAGCCTTTGTCACCAAATATAATTCTTTATAAAGTAATCATTCAAAATTAGTTTGTTATTTTTGTGTTTGATTTCCAAGAAATTAAGTTTCACTATGAAATGATGTATTACATTTCCGATATTTGCTAGTTCTACTTATGGTCGGACGCCATGTGGATTGCTTTGAAGAGTACTGCGAATCGGTATATTCATGGTTAACTAAATAGATTACTAGAATAAACTTCTGATTTTTCACTGATTTTCATGCTTGTTAAATAAAATACAAGCACATTTACCTTTCATTTCTTGAGTTTCTATAATATTTACGTACGTTTATAAAAGAAATCTACGAGTTTTATAAAAAAAAAATATTTTAAAATACTGTGATGAGCAAAAATGTCAAAAACAGCTTAAACATAACTTAGAACTTGTTAGTTTTCTCTTGGGAATATAGTTTAAGCACTGCTTGATGCTTCATTGAGTGTGCGAAGGAAATAACTTACTCTTCGAAGTCACTTCACGTTTGTGCAATACTTAAGATGTGTTCAATAGTAAAACTTAATAAACTGTCCTATTTGGATTAATTGCAGTTGAGACGTTTTTGGTATTCGACTTTGCACACGCAATGAAGGTCTTCTAACATCATTCCGTCATGTCTGGCCATAGTGGTGATGGTTTACTCAATGTCTTTGCTCCATAGAGTAGTTTGGCCAGACAAGATCACACACGACAAAAGTTGTATCGGTTCAGGGTGCTACCTCGTGTATGCCTGGCATTGGCTGCAGATGGCGTTCTCGAAGGGGCCAAAACATCTTTCATCCAGAGGATTGATGTCATGTGTGTGAAGGACGGACAATAAAATCATTTTCTACTGGAAGGCCTAATTACTTAACTTGTTGAGTACTATTTATCTTATGACCATTACAAGTGACTTGTGTAGACCCTTGCTTACTAAAATTTCGATTTGGGCCGAAAAGAATATATTCAGTTTAGTTTTCCCCAAGTACAAGGATAACTTATTATCTACCAGCCAGTCCGAGCAATTTTCTTAAACATTACCAAGTTTGGCAGATATAAAATCAGGATCCTTATGGCTAAACAATATTGTGCTGTCATCAGCGTACAATATAATTATACAGTCATTATTAATGCTATTGACCATGTCATTAACGTAACATAATAAAGCAGGGGGCCAAGTATACTACCCCGGGGCACCCCATAGATGACTGCAAAGGGGGTAGAAGTTGTTTAACTTATGTTTACTACTTGGCTTCTATCAGTCACGTATGACTTTAACCATCGAATTTACCGAACACCCCTTATTTCTAGCTTCCTGAATAGAATGTCATGATTGACAGTGTCGAATGCCTTCTGCAGGTGTATCACAATCATTCTTTTGTACAGGCCTTAGAAGTATTCATTATAATAGTGTCAAGGAAATTAATAAGACAACTCTCAGTATAGTATGATTTTCTAACCTCTGATTGGTGATCGTAGATAATAGTATGTGTAACCAAGTAAGATTCTAGTTGAGTATATACATCCCTCTCTAGAAGTTTTGAAACCATACTTCAAATACTAACTGACCAATAATTACCTACATCCATGGTACTGCCTTTCTTGTGTAAAGGTTTAACCCTAGCTTGTTTAAAATTCATCAGGGACAATACCTTCAGAAATAGATGAATTTATTATAAAAGTTATGGGGATCTTTAAAACTTCTGCATCATCCATCAAAAACCTAGCGGGCATGCCGTCTAAACCAGGGGTGGTATTCCAGAAACATCTTAAGTCATTTCTCTAATAATTTCACTTAAGTTCAAAATTACAATGTTTTGTATTTCTTTACTAGATAAGGACTCACATGTTTCTTTTAGTTTTCCTAAAATAACATTTACATAATAATGTTGTTTTGATGTAATTCGTGATGCCAAACAATTGCAATAGGAAATGAAACACTAAAGAAAATTTAACAATTTAAGGATAAGAATAAAATTTAACTTAAGATGCTTCTGGAATACGACCAATGTGCTTTTACTTACATTAAGACTGCTCAGCTCCCGGAGCACAAATTTCTCTGAAACATGCTTCAAATGCATTTCTCTATTATCTGGAGTTTTATCCTTATAAAATTGGGACAAATGATCAGAGTTTAGGTGAAACCTATGTTTTTGGCCTGGAAGCTTTTATACCAGAACTGAGGCAATATTAGTAAAAAAAATAATTTAAAAAGGTACAAACTCAACAATATGATGACAAATTTCATTATCTACAGATAAAACAATATGTTGACTATCTATTTTAGTATTTTTGTGACCAAGAGATTGCAAACTCTGCCAGAGTTTCTTTGGTTCAAATTTATTATCTTCTATTTTAGTTGAGAAATATTTAAACTTAGCAGAATTTATGTTTCTTTGTACTAAGTTTCTGTATTTCAAAAATTGCTTGCAGTCATCCCTGTTGAAATACTTTTTAAATTTATGTACGTAAAATCACGTGACTTAATATCTCTAGGATTTCTGAATTTAGCCATGGCTCAGACTTAGACTTTAAACGGACTTCCTTTACAGGCGCAACAGTATCTAATATACTTAAAAAATCTGTTTAAATGAGTTCCAAGAAGAATTGACATTACTGGCTAAAAAACATGAGCCCCAGTCAGCCAAAAGTAATTTCTGTAAGAGAATATCTTTAGTATAATTCTTAAGAGATCTTATTTTCAAAGTTTTAGTGTGAACAACTTCTGATTTTTTAACTTTTCTTAGTGCAAAAAGTAAGCAAGTGGTCGCTAAGACCCACAGGTATGACACCATACTGGGAAATCTTATCTTTATTGTTACATAAAATATAATCTAAAATACTATTACAAGTAAGAACAATCCTTGTAGGTTCATTTATGATCTGAACAAGGTCAAATTATCTTAAAATATTACAATATTCTTTGAAAAGTGGACTATTTTGATTGCAATGTACATATATTGATATCACCCAAATGTTTCACAGTCTGACCTTAACTGTTTTAAAACATCTTTAAATTAGACATTAAAATCACATTGACCCGGTGGTCTATAAACAGTTCTAGAATGAATTACTTCTCTTCCACAGAAGGTACATGGATTTTGGGTTGTTTCCCTTTCCTAGCGTTGGATGTAGTACTTTAAGATAGACCCGGATTACTTTGTATGTCTCCACTACGTTATAGACTTAATAATATTATAGATCTGAGTGCAGTTCTTGAATAATGCCTGTACGAAGACATCTTTGCCGACAGAGAAATTTCCGCCCGGAACTACAACCGGGATACGAACTGATTAGGTACGAATAATTCGTAAGTATGCAAATGCCATTTTCTGTGCTGGTTACCACATTTACAATGTTCTCCTGATGGATCTATGAATCTTTTGCTGTTGCTTTGTGTATAAAACGTGTTAAGACTGTTTAAAGAGTTTATTAAAATCAAGAAAGATATTGATGCAGTTATCCCGTGTTGACCCGCCTTCTTAGGTTACATCGGGCCCATAATGTTACATCGGGCACATAATATGATGTCAGTCAAACGTTGACCTTTGAAAATGTAGAATGGGGCTAATCTCACTCCTGCATCACTGCCACCAGTAAGGATGGTTAAATGTTTTAATCTGACTTGTGTTATCGAGTTGACTGTCTCCCCTTTCACGTTAAGCAGGGTTGTGCTCCATTATCAAGCCAGTTTCATCAATATTCAATATATTCTGAAAATCGCCACCGATAAAGTTTGCTTCGAGGACTTTCTTTATTTTGACCTTACCATGGATAGTTGGCCAGGGAAAACCTATTGTTAAATGAAAGGGGAGATAAAAGGCCAGTTAACTTTGTTTCGCAAGGCTTAAAGCAGCGTCATTTGCCAGTTTCAGGAACTCATGCCTCGATTAGTGTATTAGTGTAATGTACCATTAATATGGTCTTTGACTCAAAAACTACCTATTGTTTGTGCAAATGTGTAGCTTTCACTGCCACTTATTGATTTAAAAAAGGCAGAGTATACATGTTTTGGACTAAAATCAGTTTTTGTGTGGCTTAAGGTGCGATTTTTGTCTCACAAGATTTTTTCCTTATTTCCAACAAAAATTTGCGCATCACGACATATGATACCAGAACCATTATGAAAGCAAATTCTTAAAAAGATATTTTAAATACTACATTATTGAGAATACAAAGGCAATAAAGCTGCCATTTAAGAGAAACGATCTAATGATTAAACTTGTTACATATTTCTATGCAAAGAGCCGTTTCAGCTTTATTGCTTAGTATAAACAGTCGGTTATAAAGCAACCTCGATGGGCGAATGAATTCTAATGTGTTGTGAACACTAAAATATTAATGTTGTATAGAAAAATAGTTTGAATATAGCAATGTTTTAAAATGGTTCGTTTAACTCCATAATCATAAAATGAACATGTAATGTTAATGTCATATTTGCTGTGTATTTAAGGTAGCACTTTTCAATTAAAAACACGTTAACCGCCAATCATGGTTATTATGCTTTTTTGAAAATAAATACTTTTCAGAAACTTTCCATTACAACACTTCCAAATACTCCCGAGATATCAGATATCTGATTTCATGCACACGAACTATCAATCATTGATTGTATCATCGACTTTTCAGGGTTTTTATGAAAAAGTATCTATACATCGATCATGCAAAACACATGTATCAGTATTTCGACGGAAAATGGAGCGTGAGATCGAAATACTAGTGTTTAGATTTGTTGTTCCATATACTAGTAATCAATTACTTCCGCAAAGCGCCGAATAACACAAACATATGTGCCCTTATTAATTGAACATTGTCCCCACACACATTTAACGCTTTTTATATTGAAAATTATGCCTTCTTAATACAATCATTCTTTTATTAAATGTGTATCATCGAATTGTTTAAATGATTATTAAAACCCATAAAAATCATAATTTGCCGCTATGCGGAGGTCAGCGCCTAAAATGCGAAGATCACGTTGAACAACAAAAGCAACACCCGTGCAGACATTACCATTAACAGCAAGAAGCATGACTTAAGTGACGGCGATGTCGGAATAATATTTGACATGGCGACCGCAGCGATGGCCAGATTGAGCTGGTTGTGGACAAGCTGCCCCCCCCCCCCTTCCCTCAAAGAACCGGCTTAATTAGTTTCTCGCGGACTTCGCCTCAATATACGGCTGTCCGCATGGGCGCTTCATACTAACACAGAACGCTGAATACAGGCCTTTGAACAAAAGTGTCTTCGATGACTGCACCGAATCTCCGAAATGGAGAACAAGACTAACGAGTACGTCCGTAAAATGACAGAAGCCTGTGCACCATGGCAAGTTAAATGCAGGTCGCCGTCGAAGCCGTAAGATGAAAACCAGGAAAGGACAACGTGAAACAGTTGACGTCCCTCCCGATGACTGAGCTACTTCCACCAGTGGAATGATGATGATGACGATGACGACGATGATGACGATGATGACGATGGTGATGATGGATGATGATGATGATGAAGATGATGATGATGATGATGATGATGATGATGATGATGATGATGATGATGATGATGATGATGATGATGATGATGATGATGATGATGATGATGATGATGATGATGATGATGATGATGATGACGCCGATGACGACGACGGTGGTGATGGATTAACGGATTAGTTCATATCGACTTACTGTGAAATAACATGGTATGTCGTCATAGTTTTGTAGGTTTATTCATTATATCGTTATATATCTTTATTTATCTTTATACATAATATTTTGCTGGTTCAAACGCACGTACAGATACTAACCGTATTTTCTTATTACTAATATTAAAGTTGTATGAAATGTGTGTCATTAATTCGACGATGATCCCTGGATTTCTGCACTGATTATATCATGACATATATCGTGGATTTCGTACTTAACTTCTGTCCTTTTATAATTAGGAACAAACTATTTGCACTCTGTTTACAAAGTGGTGTTATTTTCAAACAAGATAACGATCTAATAAATAATTAAGCAATGTGTTGCAGAAATACGTCGACAGTAAGTCTCACTGAGGCTCGTTTTACATCATAGATACATTACTGCGTTGTTATAATCGCTCCACTTGGGGACTTTGAATCGTGTCAATTGCTTGTTTTATGAGCCCTTTTATATAATAATGAATACAACGATCGAACATAACGCATTCAGCGTGTTGTAAAAAACCCAGATGGGTTGAAACGGGCACTTGACAAAATAGTCACAAAAAATACATTGTGCCGCTGACACGGCTTAGCGCTCCGTTTCAAACCTTAAATTGTGACATCTATAAATATTCAACACGGCAATCAATTTAATCATTTAGGTAAATTATCATGCACATGATACAATTGTCATTTTTTATTATCTTAATGTTTACAGTTTTTTGGAGCAGCAGGGATGGTTTTAAAAACTCGATAATAAAAAATTGTATATTGTGCATGGTAATTTACCTAAATGATTAAATTGATTGCATACATCTCATCGCTGAACCACATGGGCACAAATCATGGTTAGTTTTTTACAATCACTAACACAATACAATGACAAATACTTCGTTATCGATTGTATGAAGAGGCCATTATTGGCAATACTGTGAAGCATTGAATGTGTTTGGTAAAAATGTTCAATTAATATGGGCATACGGATTCATTTGTTTTGGCATTATCGATGTAAGATACATTATCATAAAGAATACATACCATCGTCGACACCAACTCTCACTCAAATACGCTATGCTTCTTGACTGACCATGGATAATAAGGCTTTTAAAATTTCATAGTCATAAATACTTAATATAACACCTCCTTTTTTCCGCGTCCAAATTTGCTTGCTGTGTCCGTCATATTTAACGTTATCCTTTCGCCTTTGCCATATAAACCGGTATCTCTTCGCCTATGCCTTATATACCGGCATCCTTTCGTCTTTGCGATATACATGTATACCGGTATCCTTTTGCCTTTGCCTTATATACCGGTATCCTTTCGCCTTTGCCGTATATAACAATATCCTTTCGCCTTTGACTTATATACCAGTATCCGTTCAAATGGTCGTTGCTTTTCAAATTGTATCTGAAGATAAGCTAAGAGAATAAAAGCCTAATTTAATAGGTCCAATAACCAATGATTCATTAAGATTCATCCATAAATGTGGCTTCTAGAAAGATGACAATTGTAATCTAAAATTTGGTCTTTTGACACTTTTTTGACGCTTGTGACCCAGAATCTCATTCGTTCTATACATGTTCAAGATAAATATTCCGGTCTTGTGTATAAAAATTTAGTCAGAAATGCGGCCCATTCGTTGCTAGATTTTACTAAGATTCGACCCGGAGACTTGACCTAGTTAATCTACTCCGAAAACCAGATATAAAAGCTTTGATCTACAAAGATCAACATGAATAACCAAGTTTCATCAAGATTGAGTCATACATGTGGCCTCTTGTTTTGGGATGCACTTTGCTCGGATTTTAACACAGCATTAACAATTGAAAAAAAATCAACCAAATTGAACAAGGATTGAGTTATAAATTTTGCCTCTGGAGTGTTATTTAAGTTCGACCTGGTGAACTGGGTTTAAGCATGCACATCCAAGAATCAAATTCCGCAAAGATAATGTCAAGACACAGATTATGACCATGTTTTATGGTGACTGAGGCTCACATGAGGTCGGGGTTACCGGGTGACATATTTTTTTGACGCACGTTATTAAGATTATAACTAAGTCGTCTTTTATACTGTCCGGATATTTTCTGACTTAACTGTATAAAGATTGGATGAAACATGTGTCCTCTAGAATCGGAACGAGTTATAATTTGACACCGTACAAAATACTGCACATTGTACACCGCACGACTCACGGCGCCGTACGCCGGACATAGGATAATTAGTTGGAGCACTTGACCTAAATTCCAAGGATATAGATAACTAGCATTTTTACAAAATAACGAAAACATACAATGTATGTTTACAATAACCAATCGAAAAATTGATGCAAACCCTACTTCCCTAAAAAGAGTGTTAATTGTCATGCTATATATTATGCAGTTATTTATCTTTAAACAATAAATGGTACTTGCTCAAACCAACATACCAATAATAACCGTATTTTTTCATCATAATCAATATTATATAAGTAAATGTCACTTCAACAGTACTGACATTTAATGAAGTCAGTGTCATAAATGTCAAATTAATGATCCCTGGAATACTGCACTGATTATTATGAAGACACGTGGGTTTCGTAATTACCTCGTTTTATGTTAACATTAGGATCCAACTATAAATAATTCGTTCACAAAGTGGTTTTATTTTCAAGCTAGATAACGACCTGATAAATAATTAAGAAAGGTTTGGTAGTAAAACGTCGACAGTCAGTTTCACTGAGGCGTTTTAGATCATCGATACATTAGGGCGTTGTGATAATCGCTCCACTGGGGACTCAATCTCCACGCAGAGTTGTCGTTCCTTGCTATCACATACAACTCTGCAAAAGGCTCAGCACGTCATTTTGTCTATAAAATAGATAAAACCGAACAAACGCATTCAATGTATATTTGATTGGATATTAAAGATCGCGTGCATTAAATTAAGAAATATGACTTTTAAATGTACGATAAATCGCGCAAAACTTGCGAGTTTTAATGCAACTCTTTGGAAATATTTTATTGCCCATTAACGCAGATGGAATCATTCCATGCACTTCACAATTGTAAACAATTGAACATACTTTTTTATTGAGTGACGTTAGGAATTGCTTCGACGTGTGTATGTACATGTATGTTGGTTTCTTAACATAAAAAACATATCAATTTTATATAATAATGAATTAAGACTGATATAAGATATCATGGTATGAGATGGTTTTCTTTAATGCAGTGAATGCAATGTAACCGTCGTGCAAGAGATTGTTTAGTATACTGTAACCTCAATGATGAACGCTTGGAATGATCATGACATGAGACGCTTTCATAACAATAGTCCGTTCTGCTCCCAACACAGAGGTGAATGTAATGTGACCGTCGTGCAAGAGATTGCTGGGGACTGTGAAACTCGTAAAATCCTTTTTTATAAACTGCATTATGTGAAAATGAATAACACACAAATATAAAAGGCTACTATACTATCGTTTTGTTATTTATCAGGCGTAGATTAAGATAATATTGGCGATGCTTGTCATATCATCGACTGAAAAAGTTATACCGGTAATCGTGTTTGAAACATTGTACTGCGTTGTCGATGTATATACATGAATTCCTCAGCAAAAAAATATGATGATACGAAAGCACACTGAGCTTCGTTTAAGAGTTCCCGTTAAAACTCTATATTAAGTATTTAATAACTCTTATTCTTATTCTAAAAAGGAACTCGCATTGGCAGTACAAAACGTCAGCTACAGTTAAACAAGTTATGAGTTCGATTTTGTGCATATAACTCAAGGTATGGTTAAGAAGGTTCTTAAGATGCGTGTGTTATTTGTTGATCGAAAATAACTCTGACTACTTTACAGCTCAATGGGATGCGTACATTGGAGGAGAAGCAATGTTTTCTGCTTCACCCAATTACATATTTTACGTGCAAATGGTTATCCCGAAACGCAATTACAATTTGTTTTGCAATTCCATTCAATCTCAATTAACCTTCATACATGGCTTACTGTTCTTAATTGTTAGGAAAAACTTTGTTTCCTGACAATCATTACAATCTAAGCATAATCTGATCTCTACATCGTTTTTAGACGACCACTACCTGATAGTGCATACCACATGCCTACGAAATGGAGGTCGTATACTTTAAAAGGAGATTTTTATTTAATAATTTACGAATATAAGTTATATGAATATTTAGAACCCCGGAGCGTGGTCGGTATTAATCACAGGGGCGATATTTAAGAATCATATTGCACAACACTTCTATTTGATGCAGCATAGGAAATATGAACGATTTGGGAATTAATGTTTAGAGAAGATTTTGTAAATTGTTTACTTATATAATTTTATATCAATCATATGATAACTAGGACGTGACCACTATTGATCACATGAGCATGCTTTAAAAATAACTTTGCACCGGTCTTCTTTCTGAATATCAATTTTTAAAACTCTGGATCTTGAGATTTCAGAGATTAAGATTAATGTTTAAAGTTATTTACAATCGAGGTCTAAATATGTCATTTCACACTTCAGAAAAAATGGTGATTAAAAAAGTTATCTAGTATATAAGTCTATATAAATCAGGTGACCTCTTGGTTTTTTATAGTTGTGTCCCCACAGGGCATGACTTCAGAAAAACTAGTAGAGGACCATGTTACAACATATATTAAATTCCTGACAATTGCGGTTTGCATTAAACAATATTATAAGCGACGGTGAACCGAAAATGCATTGGGCTGTTTAAACAAGTTTAAAAGAGGGTCATCCTATCATAATTCCTATGAAGGTTCGTGATCATCTGCTCAGCGGTTTAGACGGAGACAGCGTTTAAATGTAAATATTTTTGAAAACTATATGAAAGTCGAAGATAGAGATCACAACAAAAAACCTTTATCGCGTTGTAAAAAAGATGTTAAAAAGCTGATTTCCATTGAAACGGGCACTTGTCAAAACAGTCGAACCGGTTAACGCATATGAGCTTAAAATATTTTTTTCAGCTGACACGGCCTAGCGCTTCGTTGAAAACTGAAATGGTGAGATCTATAAATTATTCTAGTGCGTTCAATTAAACACGGTTTATGGGCTCGAACACGGAAAGCCCAGACCATAGTTCATATCGGCATTGAATTTCAGCTTGAACACATTGGATTCCAAAATTTTGCGCAATGAATCTGACAGTCTACCTGTACGCAATTTATCTAACTGCTGTGAAAGGTATACAGGGATTAAAAACATCTAAGTTTCTTAGCGGCAATATTTATGTGGAAAAAGTATGTGTTGGAAATTATCGCGTCTTCACTAGAGTTAGCGTTTCAAGCGCCACTGAGTGCGCTACTGTCTGTAGCGAAACAATTGGGTGCGATGCGATCTTCTTTTCGTCCGTCAACGTTTCATGCACAGGCTGCAAGAAACTAACCAATCTGTCATCAGAGTTGGTGGCGTCAACAGCAAACGTGTTCTATCAGCTGGGTAAGGTGTTTGCAATTTTCGGAATGATCATGTTCTATTTCGGTACGACAATTATTTACAAAATTTCTACATACATCGACGCTCAATCAAATCGACTGCTTCACGTAACTGATTAAGTCTTGAACAAGAAAACCAAACCCAGCGATCCATTCGGTGCTAAACAAATGATATTCTGTGTTTTTGTAATATGTTTGTATATAATAACAATTTGTTTCGGAATATTACTGAAAACCAATTAACTTATATTATATTGCAATTTGAGGCTTCACCTTAGATTCTTTTTTTCCCGAAGAAGGACGTTTTTACTGAAAACCCAATGTTCATGGAAATTATGCAGTACTCAATTTTCATAAAAATTATTCAAATGATATAGGTTATATACCATTATTTGAAATATTTTCTCAGATATTTAAATCAAGCCGCATTAAGAAGTAACCCATTTCTTTTTTAGTAAATGCAAACTTCTTGGAATGGCACAACGGAACGTCTAGATACTTCTTTGATGTCAGCATCACAATGACCTACACCGACGCAAAGGTAGTTTTTCTTTTGCTTATCATTTAAATGCATTATGAAAGACGTTTAAGACAATCAACCACTTAGGTTAATTTTTCATGAACAATATAAATTAATCATATTTTTAATTTTTAGTATTTAAATGTTAACATTTCTTGGTCCAGTATTGGTGGTTTCAAATAACGTGAAATGTCAAGCAAAGTGAGCGGAAGAACAGGAGCTTTAGTTCAAAGGTAAAAGCAAGATATGTAGGTCAATCAAATCAAATGCAAAAAAGGAACAATTTAAAACATTGTCGGGAGCATATATTACGTATCGGTTACTTTTTCAATTATTTGACCGCAGTGATTATCATGGAGAGACAGAGTGCCGTTTTAAATAATCTAAGGAAGCATGATAAATGTCATTAATAAATGTCGAATGTCAAGTACTTGACGTGAACATATTTTACCAAATAAAATTATTTTTTAAACAAAGTTATGAAAAAGTAGAAAGCATTGTGTCATGGCTTGTCCGATGCGAGAATCAAGAAACTTGAACGGTTTTAAAGCCAGGATCATAATACACAGTTTAAAGGTGAATCATCATCTTTCTTGAAGCATTATATTGCCGTTTAAGCATACATGTTCAAATATAGTTAAAGATTTGAGTCACTCGCATGATATAGAAAGTGATACAATATAAATCAAAAACTTAAATTAACCCCTTGAGTGCAGGCTACGTTTAAGGGCAGTTTATTCAACGTCCTATATGTGCGAAATAAATGTATTGACCCTAACTTTGTATTGCAAGGTTGATAATATCTATAGAGGCGTTACTGTGCAACTGTATTAAAAAAAACATATCATTAGACAAAATGAAATGAGAATGTCATTAATATTTATCGCGTAATCTTTATTCTTAGGTTTACTGTCAGCTGTTTGATGCACGCGTGGTGGTACCTGACAGCCAAGACGAAAAGAATTTCTTGAACGATCGCCTGTCACAAGCGC
This sequence comes from Dreissena polymorpha, assembly GCF_020536995.1. Classification (NCBI taxonomy): domain Eukaryota; kingdom Metazoa; phylum Mollusca; class Bivalvia; order Myida; family Dreissenidae; genus Dreissena; species Dreissena polymorpha. The sequence continues at coordinate 139,713,498 of NC_068356.1, read as the reverse complement.
CAACAGTTAATAGTTGTTAAACGGATCTCCACACCTTTGGAAAAAAAACAACATCTTATTCACAGGTCGATCAACGCTGGCCAATCTACCAATTGAATATTTGATTAATTAACGATACTCGATAAGGTTGTTTTTTAAAGGATGCAAATCGGTAAATTTTTTGTGTATCTCTGATTTTATTTATTACAAAATCAAGCTCATTCCGGAGTGAAACTAGTATTAAACTGTAGCCTCGGGTACGTAAAGATGAGTGGTGTAAGAAAACCGGGTTAAATATATGAGCAAAGAATTGACGTCGTGTCCATTTAGGGTTATAGTGTCTGATATGTATTTCTATTTTGCAAATAGTATACTTATCATAAAATTGATTTTTGCTATGCGTGAGTTTTTTATGTATTGGAATTTCTTTAAATAACAATGAGTTGCATTGACCGTTCTAAAGTGTTGACCTTTAATAAAAGACTAGCGGATTGTAATGTCATGATTATATTTGTGGTGTTTAATTATTTCCATGTTGTCCTCACTTTCCTCTTGTATTACATTTCAAGTAAGTCAATACTTACAATTAATCGAATCTGATAGAAATTACCGTTCTTTACCTTCCACATATGTCCTTTTATTACTGTTATTGTTAAGCTGAATTGGAGTTGTTGTGACCGCGTATTTTCCTTCGTCCACCTTTATACCATAAGGTCCCTTTTCGCATGACGCGGTTCATGTTGTGCTTGGATTGTGTTCTTCATACGAACGAATGAATTGCTTTTGACCATCTGTTATATGCTAAAGTCTAAAGTTATCCATACAGCATCCCTTCCGTCAACATCGCGAAAACGAGCATACTATTAAATGTTATTTAAAGATTGCACACGATATTCCATTTCTCTTTTGTCTAATGTTACTGGTCTATAAAAACATTTATTTGTTGACAGATACTATCTTTATAGGAATTATCGATTCAACTGTGGTGGAGCATTCCGGAAAAACGGTGAACTACACGTACTGGAACCAGGGACAACCTGACGGCGGCAACCAAAAACGCTGGCATGAAACGAACATACAAGTGGAAATGGCATGATTGCCTCTGATCTATTGTGTTTCATGTCGTATGTGAACATCATTAGAAGCATGAATCGTGTAGGTTGAATATTACTCCCGTATTCTTCACACGATACCATTTTTCAACTTTAAACTGCTTTGTATTTGTAGAACCATTCTATCAAAAAGCACACCTACTGGTTTGGGTCAAGTTTTGAATATATTGATGCGGTATTTTTAAATATAAGTCTATTTTCCTATTGATATGACAGCATGGGCAAACATTTGCCTACCAAATTGTTTCCAGAATAATGAAAGGCGAATATCATTAACTCACATGCACACCTTTAAACCTCCAAACGAGAAGGATGGAAATGCCAATTATAGACACTTTAATGATTCAAAAGTTGGTGCGTTTCATATAATATTTGAATGCTAACTCTGCTATCACTCTGTTTAGGGGGTGGATCGTACGCAAGTAACTGGCGTGGCGTAAGTGAGAAAAATAGTAACTGGTGTTCAAAATTGCGGTTAACGGGTGAATTGTGAATGTTTTCGTCGGAGTTTTTGAAAGGTTTGTACATTAACGATACTTATTCGACATTATACTTACGCGCAGGATGATCTACTGATATCCATTTTACCTCGGAATAACTCCTATTGATGAATTATTGATGAATGGCTAAGGTCGCCGTGGTGTAATGGATATGGTGTCCGCCTAACGACCGGGAGATCACAGGTTCGATCCCCACCGAGGGAGCGTTCTTTAGATCTCCCCGATAGACACCAAGTACTGGTTCTAGGCCCAGGAAACGGACTCGAGAGCGTTTATATAAGCCTTAGGCTTTCGATGCAATCGAGCTTAAATAAATATGTTTAAACTAATTACCAACATTAAAAAAGTTATTGAAGACTTTATGCACAAGATTCTCATTGTTTACGATTGACACGGTTCATTGTATGTGCATTTTTATGCCATATATAAGGGTTTCTCAGCAGTTTGTATGAAAAGGTGGACTCAAAAACCATTATAGTTTACCTTTTATGAGCACCAGGATGCTTCCAACAGGCAATCGCAATATATGCATCAAAATTCGAAAATTAAACCCCATTTGAATATCTGGTGAGCACAGTACCCCCACTTTCAGTAACTGGTGTTTATTCAAAAAGCACACTAGGTATGTGTACATAAAAACAAGGCAACACCAACGTTTAAGTCTGATTTATAGACTCAGACTTAAAAAAGAATCGAAATATCATTTTATCTTGAATTCGTATCATACAAAAATCACATTAAATATAAAGAGATTTACACAAAGACCACAGTATGTGCAATACATAACTGACAAGTATATCGTATAGTTATGACAAGTTCGAAGGTAGTGACAACTTCATATATAAATATGTGCTTCAGTATATACATTCATAATCAGTGAGAATAATGAAATGAGAAAGAACAATACAATAATAATGTTTTGCAAATATTTCATTAAACATTATTTTAATCCAGTTTGTTTCGGATGAAGACAGCCAAAGCACGCCGCTACGAGACGCCTGATGACGTCACGGAGGAGGTGCGTCCGACTGAAACTGACAGTCGCCACATTGCATTGGACTCGTCGAGGATATCACGAATTGTTGTTCGGTATAATAAGCACTTTTTGTTTATTTATCTCTAAATTCTTCTATTGTTATATTGAATGACATGTCTATCAAATTTAAATTAAAAAGACGATCAAAACAAGAACTGTCTGCAGAGGATGACACATGGCCCCGATGATATTAGAGAAATAGACATGAGTCGTACGCACGACTTTTTTTGCTTTCTGTGCTTCAAATTTGCTCCAAGCTATTTCAATTCCATTGATGAATGACAAGCATGCGGACCGGAGACACCTATTAATGCACACTCCTTAAAAGTCTAAGCGTGCCTCGATCTTTGAGACAGGGGCTGGGAACTTGTGAGCGACTTTTCTGACAATGTTATTTAAATCAATACATTAATAGCAAATATATGGACCTGATATACCTATAAAAGCACAATCGTGATATATGACCTTGACAGTCTAAGTATGATTTTGACCTATGACGTACGTACCTGGATCTTCCGCGCGACATTTCGCTATACTGTTCTTTTGCATTTGAGTCAGGTTATTTTAAAATCCATCCAATAATGAAAAAGATATAGACAGGACGCGCCATCAATGCAAAATTATTAATTATGACATAGACAGGCTAATTGTGACATTGACCTTTGTGATAAGGACCTGGGAATTGCGCGTGACGATTCCTCTGTGCTATGCATGTGTGCTAAGTTGATTTAAAATCCATAGATTAATAACAAAGATATTGACCGGAAACACAATTATGGACAGACGTACAGACCGACAGACGGTGCAAAGACTATATATATCTTCCTTCGGGAACATCATAACGCATTATTTAAATTTAATTGCAGTTTTTGGATTTCTCTCTCTATGTTACAAACACTTATGTTTCAGAAACCACGAGTTTGACATAAGGGCTCCGCACAAAGGAAAGAAGGGAACGATAAGCAACCTCGGTGGAATTCCGAAAGGCGTTCAGTCGATTCGGGAACACTTCAAAGTTAATGAATCAAAAATACTACCTTCTTTAAGACTAGGCATTTCATCTAATGATTTAAACGAACTCTAAATAAAACAAATAATGCTCTTTTCATAATAGCTGATTTCAAGTGACTTTGACATTAAAAAGGGATTCATATTGACAATGTTGTTTTAATCATAAATAAATGATTTTGTATAAGCAAAGAATAAGTAATGCAACGGATATCATTTCATGTTAGCAGTACTTGAACATGACATTATTTTAAAATACGAGTTGTTAACCCTTTTCTGAAATGTCAACATTTTATATAACCGTACTAAATTTATAAATAATTGTCTTGTAAAATAGTCAGATATGTGTTTGTTAAGGTACTGTCGAATGTAATATAATAATATTTATGTTAAAAATTATTTTTGTAAGTTGCTTACCTGCCCAGGGTGAACACAAGACTGCTAAGCAAGTGTCTGTATAACAGAGCAACCATACGTATTGCATACAAAGGCAACATTTTTCAATATCGTTTTGTGCGGTTCAGATTGGGTATGATTAAACTTCAGGAACAATGCCGGTTGTAAACCAGTAGCATACAGATTTATATTTTATTTTTAATCTTAACTTGGAAAAATGCGTATCACGCTGAAACGAGTAAGAACATGTAATTGTTATACATTACAATTTCAGCCTCATTACAATTTTAGGTGATAAAATGCAAACGTATTGGTTATTTGCTTATCTCCGCAAATAGTAAATGTAGAATAACCCACACTTGATATATGTGTTTATAGGTAACTTCACAATTGTCCTTGGTTAATTAACCATGATGCTGACATCTGTTTTGTATTTATTTATAAAAGCATTTTCAGTGATTGTGTTGTTTAAATTTAACATTTACCATTTGGTATTGTGCTATTTTTGGTTAAGACTTGTCTAAGTAAAAAGGATATATTGTATTCCTTACATTGTTATATCTATGAATACACTTTAGTTATCATAGTCCCTTTAAACGAATGTGGGAACAATATTTGTCTCCCGGAAATCATAGAAAAGCTTTGTTAGATAATGTGCATAAGAGACAAATAACAAGATTCAACGAGGCCGTGTTTTCTTATTTAAAGTGTTCTCGGAATGTTGATCAGTATTAGATTAAAAGTAACTAATATTTGTGTGACACGGTAAAAGTTGTATTACCCGTTTTGTGGCTTAAATCCGCGAGAGACAAGTACAGCGAACTATAAATATTAATGTTTTTTTCTTTATAAATTGGATTGCTGGTAAAACTGTTCACGTTTGTGTTTTACATGAATGCATGAATCTGTATAATATAATGCACATGAGCTGTTCCATACAAATAAAACATAATAAAATGTACTATATTTATTGTTACGTTTTTTAACATTTAAATAATGATTCAAAATAAATTCAAATAAATGTAAATTGACTAGAATCACGGGAGCCGCGTTCTGAGAAAACTGGGCATAACGCTTGTGCGTAAAGTGTCGTCACAGATTAGCCTGTGCAGTCCGCACAAGCTTATCAGGGACGACACTTTTCGTTTTTATGACATTTTTCGTTTAAATGAAGTCTCTTCTTAGGAAAAATCCAATTTAGGTGGAAAGTGTCGTCCCTAATTAGCTGTGCGGACTGCACAGGCTAATCTGTGACACTTTTCGCACATGCATTATGCCCAGTTGTCTCAGAACACGACTCACGGTATTAACACACACTGTGTTTCTATTTACGAATGTAATAATAATAAAACATAAAATCACATTACTATTTGTAATGATAATCACAGCGGTTTCGGAGGGGGGATATGTATCAGAAAAAATGTGAGCACACTCAGACTCCATGCCCACTTTAAACGACTAGAAAAGTATATTACGTTATTAATGTATGGTTTATGTCACTTATATAAAACTTAACTAGCACCAAAAGCCATACTATATCAAACCTTTGCAAGAATTCCAACACAAAATCTTTTTAAATATATTAACAATTAATATGCCGAAATCCGAACACAATGTATACATATTTTTTTATTATCTATGTGTCCTTGTGTTATAATTACAGAAAAATAAAAAATAAATCACATATTATTGGAAAGTACATATTGGGAAATAAGAACACAAACAACTACGTGTATACAAAAACAAACACTCATTTCCAGAATGTCTACTCTTAATATAGAACATACAGCTTGTAAACACAAAACTTTTTAAAAATCAACTGTGATAACTTAATTATTGTATTATTACAATCTATTTTTCCTATCCTATTTATAAAAGAACGGATACAGTCAAAATGATGACCTAAAACATGTCATACAATGCAAGCCTATAAGTTTCAAAACATTCGAGAAAAATAACTTCAAAAAGACTGTCAGTGTTGATTTCCTGATTACTAACATTAAAACGACGATAAAGCTCAAATTAATTATGGAAACATTGTGATTTTTTGTTTGAATAGGAATTTCGTTAATTAAGCAAAAACTGGCACTCAACTTTAAAACAAACAATTCAAACAATGAAATAATAAACAGTGAAACAGTGGCAAAAGTTGTAGTTTTACAAGAAAGGGTGTTAGAATTACCCTTGATTAATTTCCACACCATATTGCTTAATATGAGTTTTCATGCAATGCTTCCATTTGAACATTTTTCCACAGACATGGCAAGAAAATTTCGGAGCAGTGTGCTTATTCATGTGCTGTTTCAACAGCCTCCTTGTCTTAAATATTTTGGTGCATGTTGCACAGGCATGCTTTCCTTCTCCTCTCCGGAGGGCTGCATTTGTGTAATCGAAGAATTGATGGGGTTTTGTATGACTTCGAACATATTTCACAGGTGTATTTTTTCATCCGAATGTGAACTCAAATGTTGTTGAAGTGCGTATCCCGACTGACATGGCTTTGCACACACTGTACATGAATACTTCGATGCCTTGCCTCGGTGAAGCTCATGTTCATACTTGTTAAGCCAATACGTCGCTGTGAACTCCTTCCCACACTGACTACAGACTTTTGGACCATCGGTGTGGGAACGGGTGTGACGCTGCAGAGATTTTTTACACTTGAATGTTTTTTTCTGCACTCTGGAAAATCGCACTCGTATGTGGAATCACTTTGAAGCTGCATGTGCCACTTTAAAGAGTATGCACATGATAATGCAACACCGCACTCTTCGTATTGAATTTGATCTCAGTTGGACGATTCCATCTGTAATAACACATAAAATATATCTCGTTTTAAATATGATTTCTCACAGATTTAAAAATGATGTCGTTAAACTGCGTGGAATACACATTCAATGGCTCCCACTATATTTGAGCCGCGTTCTGAGAAAACTGGGCATAGTGCATGTGCGGAAAGTCTTGTCCAAGATTAGCCTATGCAGTCCGCACAGGCTAATCAGGGACGACACTTTCCGCTTTTATGTTATTTTTAGTTTCAAGGAAGTCCCTCCTTACCGAAAATCAAGTTTAGGCGGAAAGTGTCGTCCCTGATTAGCCTGTGCGGACTGCACAGGCTAATCTGGGACGACACTTTACGCACATGCATTAAGCCCAGTTTTCTCAGAACGCGACTCATTTGTTCATGAAGTATAAGTGTGTCTAGTCCATATAAACGGACTCCCAGAGCCTTTGATAATTTTTGCTATGGCGGCTCTTGCAGTCCATATGCACCCCTTCATAAACATGGGTGCAGTTCAGCGCAACGAATCCGTGCGCTTCACTAAACAGACGTCGTTCGAGACAAATTGAGGAAAATACTGAATAAACTTCATAAACATGTTAAATTTACCTGAATGGCAACCTACGGATGTCTTTTTTCTGTGTACTCTGACTTTGAATAAACACCTGTTACTGAAAGTGGGGGTACTGTGCTCACCAGTTATTGAAATGGGGTTTAATTTTCGAATTTTGATGCATATATTGCGATTGCCTGTTGGAAGCATCCTGGTGCTGATACAAGGTAAACTATGATGGTTCTTGAGTCCATCTTTCCATAAAAACTGCTGAGAAACCCTTATAAATGGTTAAAAATTGCACATGAAATGAACCGTGTCAATCGTAAACAATGAGGCATTTGCGTATAAAGTCTTCAATAACTTTTTTAATATTAATAATTCATCTACAGGATTTATGCCGAGGTTAAATGAATATCAGTAAATCATCCTGCGCGTAAGGACAATTAATATGGTAAATGTACAAACCTTTCAAAAATTCCGACGAAAACATTCAAAAATCACCCGCTAACCGCCATTTTAAACACCAGTTACTATTTTTCTCACTTACGCCATGCCAGTTACTTGCGTACGATCCACCTCCTGTGCTGGTTTTGTTTAGAAGTATACAGGTGATGCTTATTGCCTTTGTATAGAAGTATACAAGTGATGGTAGTTTCGTTAGTATATGAGAATGCAAGTAATACTCGCTGCTTTTGTATAGAAGTAAACACATTATGCTTGTTGTCTTTGTATATGAGAATACACGCGATACTTGTTGCCTTTGTATATGAGAATACAAATGATATGTGCTGTTTTGTATATGAGAATTCACGTGATACTTGCTGCTTTTGTATATGAGAATTCAACTAGTACTTGCTGTTTTTGAATAGAAGTATACACCGCGATGCTTGTTGTCTTTGTATGAATTATTTCGGTAGAGTATCGAGTTTTATTAACGAGTGATAAGCTATATTAACATTTATATTATTTGATCATGATATAATAAAAACAGACTGAGAATCTACCAAGACTAACGCAAGTTAGAATTATTAAATCCTTTGTTTGTTCACATTATAAAAGGGTAAACATGAAATAGTATCAATACTTTACATACATTTTTCTTTTTTCAAAACAGTGAATAACCAGTTTACCCTTTATTATATTTCCTCAAATCGCCGGAAAGCATGAAATAACTACTTATGTTTTATATACAATGGTATGAAGACGTGCGTTCTTTTATAAGGTATGTTTTGCACAAATCTTGTTGTTGGTTACTTAAAATATATATTTTCATGTGTAAACGCGCTTTCAATTCAATTATCGGAAATGTTATTGTATTTCAAATGACAGCATGAACAATGTGTATTCTCTTTCGGTTAACAAAGCATCTTTAGTTGTAAAAAGGGCAGGATGGTTCACTCAAAGTGAAAGGAAAAGTATAAATATTTTCCGTGTTTGTGCTATAGATCGTTCTTAAAAAAATGAACATGTAATTTTATGTTCAATAACAATTCATGAACAGTTAAGTGTCTTAAGTAAAAAAAACAACACACTTCCCTTGAGTAGATTTGTATTATCTTGTTTCACATGCAGTGCCACTGAAACATATCTTACATAATTATAATAGAAGACAAAGCAAACCTAATCAAAATGATACCAATATTATACCAATATTCACGCATTGTACAATTAAATTGTGAGAATAGTAGAAGGCTTTTTAAAGTAAAAACAATACCAGGAATAACTTGGAAACTGGAAATAAATAAGCTGTATTTGTAAAGCACTATTGTTTAAGAAAATGAGCATATAACTGGCGATGAAAATAGCATTAGTATATTATACATGTATGCAAAGGTATTGTTATCACGTTATCTATACTTGTATATTATTAAGATTAACTTGTAAAAATATAAACTGCTACATAGATGCTAAGTGGTTTATAATGAAGTACGCTATGCAAAACATATCAGTTATTCACAAAAAAACAATGCCATTTGAAATGCTCCGATTTTGTTGGCTTTGACTGTTCTGATATTGTGTCTGTAATTGGCAGTGGTGTTATAGTTATGGGCAATTATAAATTATTGTTAAATTATTGACTTCGGGCGTGTCTGTGTTTTTTTATAATAACGTATGTGTGTTTCTGCGAATACAAAATTGCACATATTTTCCTTTTTCGTCACTGTATTTACGTGTTTTTATGAGTGCTTTACTAATTGCCGAATTATAGTCAATAAAACTTTGTGTTTGATTTAACGTCGTTATATATCAAAACTACGATGCAGCCAGTATGGCATTTTCAGGACGTACGCGGTAGTTTAGTTTCAGGCAAATTAAGTGCTCTGTGCCGGTTGTGAAATACGTGTTTGCTTTTTCGGATATTCAAATGACTTTAAATGTTTTTCTTTTCTTAACATTACAGTGTAGCCAAACTATACTTTCGTTTTGGTCCTGCTGCTTACATTGTGCTTACGACAAACATCAAATAAATATAATTGAATAGTGTACACATTTTTATTTCATCACATGTGTTTACACATATATTGGATTATTATAAAATTTTACATCAGGATATTCAAAAAGGCTACTGATTATCATTTACGTCATAATATTAAGATGGATACTGGGGATCATTTACTTCAGGATATCCAATATTCACACTGATGATAATTACCTCAGGATATTCATTATTGAAACTGAGGATCAATTACGTCAGGATCTTCAAGAAGGCTACTTATGATTATTTATGTCAGGATATTCAAGAACGCTACTGATGATCATTAACGTCAGTATATTAAGATAGATAATGGGGATAATTTACGTCAGGATATTCAAGATGGATACTGATGATAATTTACGTCAGGATATTCAAGATGGATAAAGGGGATCATTAACGTCAGGATATTGGAGATGGAAACTGTGGATCATTTATGTCAGGATATTCAAGATGGAAACTGGGGATAGTTTACGTCTTGATATTCAAATGGATACTGATAATAAATCACTTTAATAAAATCAAAATGGATACTAATAATCATTCACGTCAGTATATTCAGGATGGATACTGATGATCATTTACATCAGGATATTACAGATGGATAGTGATGATCTTTTACGTCAGGAAATTTAAGATGGATACTGATGATAATTTAAGAAAGGATATTCAAGATGGATACTGGGGATCATTATCGCCTGGATATTCAAGATAGATCATGATTATCATTTACGTCAGGATATTCAAGATGAATACAGCTGATAATTTACGTCATGATATTCAAGATGGATCCTGATGATCATTTACGTCAGGATATTCAAGATCGATACTGGGGATCGTTTAAGTCAGGATATTAAAGATGGATACTGTGAATCATTTACTTCAGGATATTAAAGATGGATACTGGGAATCATTTACGTCAGGATATTTAAGATGGATACTTTGGATCATTTACGTCTCGATATTCAAGTTGGATACTGTTAATCATTTACGTCACGATATTGAAGATGGATACTTGGAATCATTTACGTCAGGATATTCAATATTGAAACTGAGGATCATTTACTTTATGGATATTCAAGACGAATACTGATAATTAATCACGTCAATTTATATTCAAAATGGATACTGATGATCATTTACGTCAGGATATTCAAGATCGATATTTAGGATCATTTACGTCAGGATATTCCAGATGGATACTGTGGATGATTTACGTTAGGATATTGAAGATGGATATTGTGGAGCATTTACGTCTGGATATTCAAGATGGATACTGATAATAAATCACATCAATATATTCAAAATGAATACTGATGATCATATACGTAAGGATATCCAAGATGGATACTGATGATCATTTACGTCAAGATACTCAATATCGATACTGGGGATCATTTTCGTCAGGGTTTCAAGAAGGGTACTGATGTTCATTTACATCAGGAAATTTAAGATGGATATTGATGATACTTTACGTCAGGATATTCAAGATGGATACTGCATATCATTAACGTCATGATATTCAAGATGGTACTGATGATCATTTACGTCACTATATTCAAGATGGATACTGATAATCATTTACGTCAAGATATTCAAAATGGAAACTGATGATCATTAACATCAGGATATTCAAGATGGATACTGGGGATGATTTATGTCAGGATATTGAACATGGAATGTGGGGATCATTTACGCCATGATATTCAATATGAATACTAGGGATCACTTACGTCTTGATATTCCAGATGGATATTGATAATAAATCACGCCAGGATATTCAAAATGGATACTGGTGATCATTTACGTCAGGATTTTCAAGATGGCTACTTATGATTAATCACGTAAGGATATTCAAGATTCATACTGGATATCATTTACGTCAGGATATTGAGAATGTATACTGGGTATCATTTACGTCAGGATATTGAGAATGTATACTGGGGATCATTTACGTCATGATATTCAAGATTGATACTGGGGATCATTTACGTCTGGTTAGACAAAATGGATAATGATTTTAAAAAATCACGTCAGTAATTTCAAAATGAATACTGATGATCATAAGCGTCATAATATTCAAGAAGGATACTGATGATCATTTACGTCAGGATATGTAAGATGGAAACTTGATATCATTTACGATAGGATATTCACGATGGATACTTGGGATCATTTAAGTCTAGATATTCAATATAGATACCGATAATAAATCACGTCAGTATATTCAAAATATATACTGATGATCATTGACGTCAGTATATTTAAGATGATTCTGGTGATCATTTACATCAGGATATTATAGATGAATACTGAAGATCATTAACGTCCGAAAATAAAGATAGATACTGATGACGATTTACGTCAGAAAATTCAAGGTGGATACTGTTGATCTTTTACGTCAGGCTATTCAAGATGGATACTGAGAATCATTAGCGTCAGGATTTTCAAGATGGCACCCGGGGGTCATTTACGTCAGGAGATTCACAAAAGTTTCTGATGATCATTGACGTTAGGATATTCAAGAGTGATACTCGGAATCTTTTACGTCAGATATTCAAGATGGACACTGATGATTATTTTCCTCAGGATATTCAACATTGATACTAAATATTCATCAGTATCCATCTTGATTATACTGACGTAAATGATCATCATTATTCATGTTGAATAAACTGGCATGATTAATTATCAGTATCCATGGCTACTGATGATAACTAATGTCAGGATATTAAAGATTGATATTGAGGATACTTTATGTCAGGATACTCAAGATGGATACCGATGATCCTGAACGTCAATATATTCGATATGGATTCCGGATATCATTTACGTAAGGATATTCAAGATGGAGACTGAGGATTACTTTCGTAAGGATATTCAAGAAGGCTACTGATTATCATTTACGTCAGGATATTCAAGATCGATACTTGGGATAATTAACATAAAGATATTTAAGAAGGATACTGATGGATGGAATCATTGACATCAGGATACTTAAGAAGGCTACTGATTATCATTTACGTCAGGTTAATCAAACTGATTACTGATAATCATTTAACGTCAGGATAATCAAGATATATAATGAGGATCATTAACGTCATGATATTCAAAATGGATAATGAGGATCATTTACGTCAGGATATTCAATATGGGTACTGCGGATCATTTACGTCAGAATATTAAGATGGATACTTTGGATAATATACGTCAGGATATTGAAAAAGGATACTGATGATCATTTAACGTAAGGATATTCAAGATGGATATTGATGATCATTAACGTCATAGTATTCTATATCGATATTATTAATGATCATTTTCGTCAGGATATTTAAGATGGATACTGATGATCATTTATGTCAGGATATTCAAGATGGACATTGACGTCAGGATATTCAAGATTGATACTGAGGACTATTTATGTCAGGATCTTCAAGATGGATACAGGGGATCATTTATGTCAGGATATTCAAGATATATACTGATGATCATTTACATCAGGATATTCAATATGGATACTTGGGATCATTTACATTAGGATTTATAAGAAGGCCACTATGATGAATTACGTCATGATATTCAAGATGGATTCTAATGATAATTTCCTTCAGGATATTCGAGATGAATAATAAGGATCATGTACGTCAGGATATGCACGATTTATACTGAGGATCATTTACGTAAGGATACTCAAGAAGGCTACTGATGATCATTAACGTCAGGATATTCAAGATGGATACTGCGGATCATTTACGTCAGGATATTCAAGAAGGGTACTAATGATCCTTTTCGTCAGGATATTCAAGAAGGGTACTGATGATTATTTACGTCAGGATATTCAAGATGGGTACTCTGGTTCATTAACGTCCGGATATTCAAAATGGATACTGAGGGTCATTTACGTCAGGATATTTAAGTTGGATACTGTTGATCATTAACGTCAGGATATTCAAGATGGATACCGGGGGTCATTTACGTCAGGATATTCAATATGGGCATTGAGGATCATTGACGTCAGGGTATTCAAAAAGGATACCGATGATCATTTACGTCAGGATATTCAAAATTGGTACTGAGAATCATTAACGTCAGGATATTCAACATGGATACTGATGATCATTTACGTCAGGATATTAAAGATAGATACTGAGGATCTTGTACTTCGGGATATTCAAGATGGGTACTGATTATCACTAACGTCAGGATATTCAAAAGGATACTGATGACAATTTACCAGAGAACATTTACCTCAGGTTTTTGACGATGCTGGAACAGCAGCGTCCAAGGTTTCATAACCAGTAAAAAAAATCTTCACAATGGCGACCTATGTAAAAGACCGAGCCAGTCCGATTGAGATAACTCGATTTTTCAGTTACTTCCGTTAGCATTCGCCACTGCGTAGGAGATTGCTCTTTGATTTTCATTGATAACATTCTCCTAGCAGAGTTGTCGTTCGTGTTGATAAATGTAAATATTAATAGAACAGCATATCCTGGGGAAACAGATTCAATAAGTGTATCAGAACGTTAATTTCAAATTAGTAATTTTACATCCATTTTATTTTATGGACCAATGAAACAACTATATATTTTCTCTATTTTGTTTGATATTTGTTCTCGATTTAGTAAATAAATTGCGAATAAAAACATGTAAAATTAACTTTTTACGTGATCACAAAACTAAAGAATGCGAACGATTTCGAACCTGCAAATTGTAAACGCTGCACTGCTATGATATATTTAGATAAAACAACATTTCTTTGCGTAGTTGTCTGTTCCGCTAGCGCAGTGGTAAGGACGTTCGCTTTCTCACCTTTACGACACCGGTTCGATTCCCGCTCCCGGCGCAATGTTATATTTTGTATGTTTTGTGGTCACCATTCCTGACAGTTGTTTTTTTCCCGAAAATCTCATCCCCCCCCCCCGCAGCATTTGACCATATAAAAAAATTAAAAAGTATTTCAGTACAAAACAAATAGCTGGAAATTGCAATATTTGTTCTCGATTTAGTAAATAAATTGCGAATAAAAACATGTAACATTAACTTTTTACGTGATCACAGAACTAAAGAATGCGAACGATTCCGAACCTGCAAATTGTAAACGCTGCACTGCTATGATGTATATAGATTAAACAACATTTCTTTGCGTAATTATCCGTCCCGCTAGCGCAGTGGTAAAGAGTTCACTTTTTCACCTTTACGACACCGGTTCGATTCCCGCTCCCAGCGCAATGTTATATTTTGTATGTTTTGTGGTCACCATTCCTGACAGTTGTTTTTTTCCGGAAAATCTCATCCCCCCCCCCCCCGCAGCATTTGACCATATAAAAAATTAAAAAGTATTTCAGTACAAAACAATTAGCTGGAAATTGCAGCCTTCATTCAAAATTAGTCCAACTGTCGTCAATCTAATCTTATTAGGTAGGAGTGCTGGACACACTCCGGGTCCCAACATTATGCAGCCTCAGCGCGGAGGTAACTCATTACCTTGGAAAAACACAAATACACACACTGGGTGCAGCCTAGGCGCGTATAGACTCAAACAGGGCAACAAACTCAAGTGCGGGCACAATCATTTAAAATTTACATATTGAATACGATATTCTAACAGAAATTACACAACCACCTAAGTGTACATACCATGTTTGATATTTCGTTCGATTGTTAGATTTCAGCATATACATGTATAAGGTCATTTCGCTATTAGTTAACTTATCCATATGTTCGTGGGCGAACTCGGATAGTCAAGTGCTCATACGATTGAGCTCACATGGTCCGGCTATGCATTGTGTCACACCGGTCTTTCTAACGTGATAATAACGTAGTGACGTCACCATCTATGTATAGAATGCCGGCTATGTGCTCATACCTACTTTCGAGAATCATCATGAATGTATTGCCATACTTAATGAACAAGAATGTGACCCGCCTCCCAGTTTCGCTCAATGGGTCAAGTTACCCACGGGTACTACTTCCCCGTACCCCTAAACTTTTTTCGTACCAAAAATGTTTCGTTCGCAAATTTTTTTCGTACCAATTTTTTTTTCGTACCCAAAATTTTCGTACCCAAATTTTTTATCGTACCCAAATGTTCGTATCAACATACACAATTGTGGTGATATAGATAAACTTAAATTGATGTTTTATATCCATCCTCTTCAAAAGCATCGTCACACCAGTACTGCCAGTACTTTGATTATATTTAAATTATACTGATGACCATCGTTAATCAGGATTGAGATTTACAATCCACAAAAAATGTTCGGTCAGAATTTTTTCCGAATGTCTGCACCAGATTATGTTTCTGTGGTTTAAACAAGACTTTTGTTGTCAATGCAATAAACCATTTTTAATCCGTCAATCAAAGTATTTTAGTGTTTATAGCAGTGTGCTTGCTCTAAACAATTTACATTAATCGTATATAACAAACAACGTAAACAGAGCGAAAGGCAGAACAAATAATGTGGAAATTGACAATTGACTGGTTGCTGGTTGCTTATAATATTTTTATATTTATTAACACACATTCCAAGATCAGTCTTAAGCAAACGCATTCTGCAGTATAACATGTTTTATAGTTTATCTCGATCTGATAATTTGTTGTAGGACAACGTTTTTTCTCAGTAACTTAAGCAAAACTCAGACTAAAGCACATAAGTAATATAATTTTAAGTTCGTTGCTTTGCTGTCAACAACTGCTATAATGAATGAAATTAAACTATTGATTTTAATTATTTGCATGAACTAATGAAATGTAAACTGTTTGTTTACGTCAAAGCATAGTTCAGGCACACAACTGGGCCCAGGCGTTGTTCAATAGGTTACACATGGTAAATATACCCGTTAGCTCGTCAATCGGTCAACTGTTTTAAACAAAAAGTTTTTTAATATAAAAATATACATGAAATATTGCATTCAGTAAATAATGTGCAAAACATATATAAAATAGTGAAATGTGTTTAGAATCACATATTTAACAAAACATATTAATTTATATTACATAATACTAGTAAGTTTAAAAATACAAAATATACACAAGGTAAAAAGTGAGAACAAATACATAATTAAACTATTTGGGACATTTTTGTGGACACCAAAACACGTTCTCCTAATCGTGCAACTGTATGCAAAAATAATATATTGAGTCGCCTTCTGGGGAATCTGGGCTTAACCCTGTGCATGCTGGGAAATTTGTCGTCTGCTAAAATGTCGTCTGCTGAATCTCTAAAATTAGCATTTTCTTCACACAAAAAATCAAAAAATACTATCAGAATAGCAAACAGTTTGGATCCTGATGAGACGCCACGTTCTGTGGCGTCTCATCTGGATCCAAACTGTTTGCAAAGGCCTTCAAAATTCGGTTCCAGCACTGAAAGAGCTAATGCGTAAAGTGTCGTCAGGATTAGCCGTGCAGTGCGCCCAGGATAATCAGGGACAAATATCAATAAACAGCGGAAAATTGTCGTCCAGGATAAGCCTTTGCGGAATGCACAGTCTAATCTGGGATGATACGTTAGGCAAGTTAAGCGCTGTTTTCTCATTGAGCGGCTCTATACAAGAATCATTCGAATCTTCGAAAAACAAGAATAATGTAATTAATGAACATATCTATTACATTGAAGATTCAATCTAAGAACACACACAAACGAATATCATAATAAATGAATTTGAAAAAATACAATGTATATACATCTGTCGTGAAAGAATTATATCAGTTATGGAACATAAAAAATCAACAACTTTCTACGCTTACTTCACACACAAGAATTCAGAAATTGTCGTTTAACATCAAATATTAAATGCTTTTTAAAAATTGCAAACAATTTTATTTAATTCATTCCTCGCTTTGAATTAGGATTCGAATGCAGTCGGCATTATTGGTGTCGTTCATGATTTTGATAACCAGCCTCGCCTTATCGGGCATGTTCCGAACGACATCATTAGTAAGTCGAACGTTTATTGCAGACGGTCCCTGGAGAAACACGTCACTAACTGCGTGCTGACCAATCTTTGCAATTTCCCTTATTTTCTGATTCAATTCTTGACTGGAAAATTGTTCCATGTACACCGCCGTGTACGCAGGATCAGTTTGCGTACACATAAACACGGTCAGTTTCGGTCTTACTGCGTGCGATAGCAGCGCGTTGTTTAGGCGAATCCCGTCTGCGAGTCCGCAAATCTGAACGAGATCTTCTCGATCAAGACGAAGGATATCGGCGCCTGTAAAATTTCGGAAAACGTTGACGAATTTTGCGAAACGGTTGTGGAACAACCAGGTTTTCACCTCCGTCGCCGTAGCGTTGACGGAGATCATCGTGGGTACCCATGACATGACCGAGCCCTCGCTAGATACGCTGTCCGTGCTGAAAGGCGATGATGGTGGGGATTTAAGCTCGTATTGAGATGATATCCGTTGAATATCCGTTTTTATAGGGCTGCTATGGGTGTGGCAAATGGGTTGGCTCAGTTGGCAGAACTGAGCTTTACTGCTCGAGATCTCGGACTTCGTGTGAACCAGCGACTGCGCTTTGTCAAACTTAGCTTGAATCACTTGTTCAACTGGAATCTCATTTAAAACAGTGTATTCGTAGGAGGGACGATAGTTTCCCTTTTCACTATCGGTTTTCTTGTTCATTTTTTGCCAGTCCGTATAAAGTTTACGGTCAGCACCTTTTAGTCTGAAGACTCTGATCAGGCAGAAGGCACAGTGGATAAGCTGCGATTCTTGGCGTTCAGATTCTCTGGTTTCGACCTGAAGGCGGAATGGAACACCTTTCTCTCCACCATGTTTTTTCGGAGAGAATTCTGTGCTGATACAATTCACTTTCACGTAAATGCCAGTATCTTTTGACGGGTCCCAAACAAAGTCGATGGTGTTGTGTTCTCGTGGATTGACGTTAACGTCAACCAAGCCGTACGATGATGCAATGTCAATATCAAGAATTCTCACACCTGGTCGATCCTTTGACCAGAAATTAAGCTGTTCCCTCTCCGTGTATTGAAGTCGCCGATCGTGGAAGCAAACGCGCACCGTGCTCCTAAGGTACCCCTTTGACCCAGTGAGATCGCTAAGTTTCTTCAACTTTAGCTCGTACGACTGCATTTGATTAAGATATGTCAATGTGTCCTCATTCAGTTTAACAGCTGGTGAGGTAGCGGCTCCAAGAATGTACTGGAAATTGCTGTTATGATAGTCCTGTTTGAACACAGATAATGAAAGAAGAGCTTCGCTTATGTTAAACGAGGCAGTGCTGAGCTCAACACCTGATTCCAAATTCGACAATGAGCTCCCCAACTCGACAGGTAAATGTTTCAATGAGCTCCCCAACTCGACAGGTAAATGTTTCAATGAGCTCCCCAACTCGACAGGTAAATGTTTCAATGAGCTCCCGAACTCGACAGGTAAATGTTTCAATGAGCTCCCGAACTCGACAGGTAAATGTTTTTGCGAGTCGGTGGTACTGAGGGCAGCAGTGTTGGGTGGCTGGTAACTGTAAGAGATGTCGCTGTTCACAAGGCTTTTCATCTCAGCGTAAAATTTGTGAAGCGTCGGAAACTTCATGTCGGGGTAGTGCGACGTCTTCTTTCGCTTCTGTGGACTTTGCATGCAAGTCTGTGTGTTCATTATATTATTGTATCAGTTAAAAGTCGTATCAGCTAGCAACGAGCATTCGGGAAAAAAAATCGCAGTCGACGGTAAATCACTGACGCCTTAGTCCTCAATCGTCTTTAAGGCGAACGGATGTTATCAATCATTCTCGTGATATTTCAGCAGTCTGTCATAAAATTTTCTGTATCAGTATATATATGGGTATCAATATTCCAATTTAAACAATACGCCAATTGACTTTCTGAACAAATCGCAAAATTAATATTTTCCACACAGTTTCGTTCACAAATTAAGAATGTCACCTCTTCAAATAAATATTTTTTTCTTATCCAATACACAGAATATCAAAATAAATGATCTGGTTTTCGGTCTCCTTTAAATAAGTCTAACCCCAAGCGTAGTAAGCTGTCCAGTCCTCATTTACAACTCGCCACTTGTTCATATCCTTAGGCAAAAGCCTACTGCGTACTCCTATTGTATCCAAGTTCAACAACAACTACCCATCGGGTATCTATTGATCGTATCGTATTTACACGTAAGTCCAGGTTGTCACGTGTATTATTACCTACATCACACATCATTAAAATGAATAAAACTTCGGGGAGGGGGGGGAGCAGAGAATTAGAAGGCCAATGCAAAGCATTGGGGGTTAAAGCGGTTTTTAGGAGTTCTAAACCTCAATCTTAGCCCACAGTTATCCCAGAAATATTTATATGTACATATATATTAGAATCAAATCATTGTAATTCAATTAAATAGCAATAAAAAAAGAAAACATAATAACAAAAAATACTTACTTGTAAATACTACTTTATTCCACTTTATATTATATTAATACGAATTAATGAAAAAAACAAATTAAGAAAGTTATTCCTAATTCAGACTTAATAACTGTTTTTAGAAATAGGTTCCTGATAACAAGATACATTTCTCACCGTAAAATATGAACTTTATATGTATTATGCCATTTTCTTTCCAACGATTACATCAATATATTTTTTATATTGCATAATTACAAGAAACTGCATCAAATTGCCTTTATTATTAAATATTTTAAGCACAATGCGTTGTGAACAACCGTTATCACTCTTAGTTTACGGAAACACCCTCTGTCTTAGCCAGAGGATTTTTTTTTTACTCAAAATATTCGGACATCTAGATTTTCACCTCATATCAATGACTCTTAATTTTCGGAGAGTTGCATTTTATCAACAGTCATCCTTTTACGTTGATCCGTTGACACAGCGCACAAATGCTTTTACACCCGGACAACAGTCATAAAACCTCACAGACGATAGCTAAGAGTAAGTGGACCGTAACATGTGCTTCATTTGGTTACCTAATAAAGTGTAGATATTAAATGCAACCTCAGGCGCGGAAGGACCTCATTAAATTAAAAACACACGCACGCACACACACACACACACACACAGTCGATCGAGCAAAAATTTCTGATTCATGTTTTCACAGTTTTCATTTAGAATCTGTTCGGGTACAACTGATTTCTGTCAATTCGCGCCAATTATGATTGTAGTGAAAGTTCAACCATGGGGTATCTTTCTGTAAAACAATATCTTCCATAATTATGGAATGGTTACGCATTCATTGCAAACATATCATTAAACGTTTAATATTTAACGACGCAGTATTTAGCTGACGCCATTATTTTGGCAAGTATCGTCATAAAGAGGATTATGTTTACGTCGTTGCAATGTGCATATTTAAGGTGTGTCTCTAAATTTTCGGACACATACTTATGGAAATATGTTTAAGAACCCACGATAACTAGCCAATAATCCTGCAGGAAAATTGAAAATCTTTCAATTACAAATAAATAACTGGAAATTGCAGCTATAATTCAAAATTCGTCCCAACGTTCTTGTAAGCCTGGTAGCCAAATTATGTAGTATTGCTACACAAACACTCCGAGCCCTCAAATAATGCAGCCTCAGGCGCAAAAGGACCTCATAAAACTTCCTAATACACACGCTCGTAAGATTCTACTCAAACTGCACTCCTGTCATATTTTTACATCTTTGGCACTGCATCGGGTCATATCATTTTTAGCTAGACAATTATATATGAAATATATATAGTGGAGCTATCCTACTCACCCCGGCATTGGCGTGAGTCACTCTGGATCAGCAGACGATTTATTTCATAAATCAATCTCTGGGTTAATAGTCGCCATCTTTCGAACTACTTTCAAAAGTACAACAACAACAATAACAGTAGAAAACAATTTTAATTGCGAAAAGTTGAAAAAATGAGTACATGTGTCACGGTTGTTGAGTGGAATAGTGTTATTTTCAACTGTGTACGAAGCATGTGAACTGGTAGTGGAATAACCGAATTGTTGGTGGAAATGGAATTTAGAAATATATCTAATAATTCATCATTTTTCATGTCATGATCGTGTAGAATTATCATCAGCATCATTTCTGTGACACATTGCAATATTCAAAATACAAGTGTTTCATAGCTATGGTGCTTTTGACATAGTTCACTAACCATCAAGACTGAAATGATTCATGCACACAGCACAGGTGGGTAGCGTGTGGCTATGATATTAATTAGTGAAAACATCATTTTGAATGATAAATAATCATATTATAACGAAAAATTAACTTTTCTGGAAAAAATAATTTCACTATCAAATATATATATAACAAGGTATGCAACTCAAAATCAGCCCAAACGGGGTGCATCGCTTTGAACAGCCATATCTTCATCAATTGTGCAGCGATTTTCACGATCTCGGTCTTATTCAACGCAGAAATGAATTTTCTTTCTGGAAATGTATATGTCTTGCAATATTTTTACAAATGCTGGGTCAACTTTTAAGAAATAACACGATACACAACACGTATGACCCAGTTGACAGTGATCATGCTTTCTTTAGGAATGAAATCCCCAGCTGTAAAGACACACCTCCGCATTGGACCAATGAAATCACTCGTATGTTTAAAATGTCAGTTAGTTGAAATGTATGTAAACAAAGGTTTCAAACGGCGCTGGACAGTTAGTCTTGATGCAGAATGTAACGACAAGAACGGTAATAATGTTTTTTCATACGTTATATTGAATTATGGTATCGAACTACATGAACTTTGTAGGGAAGTTGCCCTTTACTCCGTGAAGGTATCAGTCTTAAAGACAGCATGATCACTGTCAACTGGGTCATGCGAGTTGTGTATCGTGTTATTTCTTAAAAGTTGACCCATCATTTGTAAAAATATTGCAAGACATATACATTTCCAGAAAGGAAATTCATTTCTGCGTTGAATATGACCGAGATCGTGAATATCGCTGCACAATTGATGAAGATATGGCTGTTCAAAGCGATGCACCTCGTTTTGGGCTGATTTTGAGTTGCATACCTTGTTATATATATATTTGATAGTGAAATATTTTTTTTTCAGAAAAGTTAATTTTTCGTTATAATATGATTATTTATCATTCAAAATGATGTTTTCACTAATTAATATCATAGCCACACGCTAACCACCTGTGGCACACAGGTAAAGTAAATAATTGAATTTGTGCAGAATGTTTATTTTTTACAAATTATTATTTAATTTAACCAATTTATTTTTGATAGATTGCACTGAAACTCAAAGTCTAAAGCTTAGTAAGACACTTAAGCCAGTTTTCTAAGAAGAAACAATACTTGTTCAGAGTATAGCAGGCTCATGCCGCCTCTGGTTTATTTATTTGGCCTCGGCCTTTAACCTGGGTCGCTTTGGTTTCAGGTGTTTAGCCTCCATATCAACAAGGCTTTCTCGACCCTATTTAAACTTATTCATATTGTTTAAAGATTTTGAGAACCCTCGCTCAGTGCCAGTGGGGATAAAACAGGGACCTTCTTATAGCTAGATGAATGCATCAAATATGCCAGCAACACTTTATAATCAATAACTTTATAATTGATGATTCTGTTCTGTTAACTACATTACTAATTTACCAAAACAAAGTGAAACACATATATATACATATAGTGATCGCACTGTCCGTCTGTCTATCCGTCACACTTTGCATTTAGGTTTCGAAAAAATGCTCATAACTTCTATGTCGCTTCAGATGTAACATTCATATTTGGTATGCATTTGTATATGGACAAGGCCTTCCCATACACACACAAATTTTGACCCCTTTGACCTTGAACTTAGGGTCGGCGTTTAGGTTTTGAAAAATGCTCATAACTTCTATCAAAGCGTTTATCGGGGGCGTATGTCATCCTACGGAGACAGCTCTTGTTTTTGCTACTGTCCTCTGCACAAACCATGATATATCTGTATATATGCAGCCAACCAAATCAGTAAAACTATTTGTCACTTAATTACAGTAAACTTATTGCATGTTAACTTTTCAACAATATATATATATATAATTATATATAACAGATCTTGAATAAAACACACATCAAACTTCAAATTGTTTTAGTAAATTATTGGCTTTAATTGGTATTGTGACATTGACAACACTCATGCATGCGACTATACAATTATACAACTATGGGACACATTATTTATGAGAAATTCCAATACATCAACATAACGTCTCAGATTTAAGGCAGATAATCTAGTGCTTTTTTGCTGCCATTTTTACTATTACACATTTTTTCATTTTATGGTATGATGCATTGATCTTGTTTCTAAATTAACCAAGCAATCATGTTAAACTTTTGAAGAAAGATGTTGTCTGATAAATATTGAAAATAATATCACTACAACGTGAACAAAATTCAGTTGAATACTGTGACCAACGAAGATTTGCCAAAGAGCAATTCAGATCATGATTTAAATTAAATACAAGTAATATGAAAGTCTGCCTATTGGATCCCAGTTATGACTTATTTGTCAAATCTGCACATTAATTTGCCCTTGGCCATGTAGAATTGGGGACTAAATACCATCAAGTCATGTAAAAAGGAGCAGGGTATAGCACGCTGCTATTGATCTCTTGAGCTTTCACATGAATTTTACGGGTAATTTTCATACAACAAATGATATTATATAGTGTAATGATAAAGCATTATGAGCACAAATTATATCTCTTACTAGTGGTGCAAAAATCAATTAAGTGTCACATTTCAAAAGAAAATTTATATAAAAAGGTATTATTAATTGTTAAAACGTTATAAAAGGTTATTTCAATTCACTAAAGCATTTAATTACAAGAACAAGTGCATTTTATGTCCATTACAATACATGTAACAGTATTGGCATTGTATTTATCTGCATTTGATGTGCCTTTAATACACTTAAATATGCAGACCAGACACACTTCTAACAGAAACAAATGTATTTTTCCAGCATTAATACTCTTCAAGTGTATTTTATATCATCCCAAATACACTTTACCAGGAAAAAGGTATGTTAAAATGCATTTTTAGTTTGTTTTAAGTATATTTTCAAATGCATTGAGACACTCTTTTGCAAAAAATGTTGAACAAAAACTTGAAAATATTTAATATACTTAAGTGAAGTAATAATTAAAGTTTTGTATGAGCATCAAAAACAGTGTCAAATTCATACCAGTGCCTATTTAGTAACAGTTGGCCTTATATGGTCTACTTGTGGTAGAAATAATGCATTTTGTATAATACAACATACATAAATAAAAAATTTAGCTGCCCATACAGTTCAATACAATGTTCAATTAACTACACTATGCAAAGTTGAAATATGACATCAAGCTTGGAATAATCTTTTCAATAAAGTATAATATGCTGTTTTAATTTATAAGTGAAATAGACACTGGCATATAAAAACTGATTTTACATCAAAACTAAATGTTTAATTTGATTTTTAGCTCCACTGGCCAAAGGTACTGTGTCCATCGTGCGTCCGTGCATTAACTTTTCCTTTAAACATCTTCTCCTAAACTTCTGGTCCAATTCTGATGAAATTTCTTAGGAATGTTCCTGGGGTGAACCTCTTTCAAATTTGTTCAAATTATGCCCCTGGGGTCAAATTTGACTCTGCCCCGGGGGTCACAAAATTGAAAATTTGCTTATATAAGGCCTATTTTGTGAAAACTTTCAAAATCTCCCGTCCATAACCATTGGGCCTAGGGCTATCAAAGTTGGTATGTAGAGACATCTAATAGTCCTATACCTAATTTGTTCAAATTATGCCCCTGGGGTCAAATTTGACCCTGCCCCGGGGGTCACAAAATTGAACATATGCTTATATAGGGTATATTTTGTGAAAACTTAACAAATCTTCTCGTCCATAGCCATTGGGCCTAGGGCTACCAAATTTGGTATGTAGTGGCATCTTATAGTCCTCTACTTAGTTTGTTCAAATTATGCCCCAGGGGTCAAATTTGACACTGCCCCGGGGGCCACAAAATCAATTATATGCTTATATAGTGCCTATTTTGTGAAAATTTTAAAACTTTTCTTGTCCTTAACCATAAGGCATAGGGCTACCAAATTTGGTATGTAGTGACATGTAATAGTTCTCTACCAAGTTTGTTCAAATTATGCCCCTTGGGTCATATTTGACCCTGCCCGGGGTCACAAAACTGAACATACGCTTATATGGGGCCTATTTTGTGAAAACTTTAAAAATCTTGTTGTCCATAACCATTGGACCTAGGGCTACCAAATTTGGTATGTAGTGACATCTAATAAACCTATACCAAATTTGTTCAAATAATGCCTCTGGGGTCAACTTTGACCCTGCCCCAGGAGGTCACAAAACTGAATAAACGCTTATAAAGCGCCTATTTTGTGAAATCTTTATAAATCTTCTTGTCGAAAACCATTCCGACTATGGCTACCAAATTTGGTATGCAATAACATCGTATAGTCCTCTACCAAGTTTTTTCAAATTATGCCCTTTGGGTCAAATTTGATCCTGACCCGCGGGTCACAAAATTGAACATTATTTACGCTTATATCTTGCTTATTTTGTGACCTAGGACCTAGGGCTACCACATTTTGTATGAAGTGAGATATAGTAGTCCTCTACAAAGTTTGCTCAAATTATGCCCCTGGGGTTAAATTTGACCCAGCCCAGAAGGTCACAAAAGTGTACATGTGCTTAAATAGGGCCTATATTTAAGTATTTGCACATGCAGAGAAATTTGTTTCAGCCTTTTTAGTGTAAACTCACCTCTTGGGATATTAATTTGGCTTCAATAGAAAAAAATCAAAGCATACACTTGTTTATAATGTGTATGTGTATATATATATGTATATATATATATATGTATATATATATATATATATATATATATATATATATATATTAGTTAAACTTAAATTGATTGACCATCGATAAAAAGATATAATAATATATGTATATATATAAATATATATATATATATATATATATATATATATATATATATATATATATATACTTGTAAAACTAAAAATTAAATATGTATGTTTCTATTACATCATTTAGGACTTTTATTTTCAGACAAAGTAGAGTGAAGCTTAAAACAGTATCCAATTGTTACAGTCAATTTTGGGAAAATCAACCTTATAATTATTTTCTGTGTTGGTCAATGTCATAATTGGTATAAAATGTATATTGAACTGGAAGTTTCCTTTATTTTAAATGATAACATTTGCTTGGTCAGCCATAATTGTCACAATCAAGTGGTCTTTTTACACTGTAGTTTTCTCACTGACTATGGGTTTGTTCTGAGAATGAGCCACACAACGTATCGTTGGGGAGATGAGTTGTCAATTTTATGTGTATCAGTCTTTCATAATCCAGTATACCTGTAAAAAGTGAATTTGTAAATAATAATCACACAATATACACAATTAAAATTGTATGCATTTAGATTTATTTAGTACTGCACATTAATCATTTTCAAAAAATATGTAGCAACATTATATTATATAATGCTGCAATACTAAAGTAATTTACTAATTAAAGGTCGCTGATGTGTAATGGATGTGGTGTCCACCTAATGATCTGGAGGTCAATGGTTTGATCCCCAGTGTGGGAGCATTCTTAAGAAATCTCCAAGAGACACCCAAGTACTGGTTCTAGGCCCAGGAAACGCACTCAAGAGCATTTCAAATACATGTATGTAGTAAGTACTTTAAATTTAATCGAACTAAAAATTGGATAAAAATTAAAAACTGAAACCCTTATTAATACATTTTATTTTGAATCAAGCAAATGTGGAAATTCATTAAAAATAATGAGAAAAATTTTAAAATTCTACTTTAAAGTAATCATGATAATTTAGATTATTTTCAGAATATTTAATGATGATAATGATACAATTATATATTACCTAAATGATAAAAATAAAACATGTTATGTTAATTTATGAAAAAAAACGTTTTAATTTTATCAATATCATGGTAATTACAACTAGATACAGGCAATTAGATCAGAAACGTGCATTAATTATATTAATGATCAACCCAGACATTTGTAGTGATTTATGGTCACTATTTTGATTAACGTTCTATACATGACCTGTCATAAAAGGTATTTTTTAGCCAGTACTACAATCGGCAATGATAGTCTGTATTTCATACATATTCCACCGTCTATTATCGATTCGCTTCCTCAAACTGAACAAATATTTAATGTTTACATCGCGAAACGTAATGCATCTAGTTTCACTTTCGGTTTGGTTGGTTTTGTAAACACCGTAATTTCATCTTAAAAATTGGATGATAGGGTGATTAAATAATTGTGGAAAAGTAAATCACTTAGATAATAGGTCAAAATGCAACACAAATGAACGTTAATAGTGCTCTTAATATCAAAGTTTCGGTAAAAAGTTTGGCGCTAGTTCAACGCGCATCGTATACAGCCTCATAACAATAGACTGACAACCTTTTGGGTAGTAAAGTAGTAATACAAGGCAATATGGCGACCGTTAGCCACGAGGCCTATCTTACGGAGGAATCCGAGATAGCCGATGTATCACGATTGTGGCGTGAGTGTGAGCGTGCAAATGTTAAAGTTTGCATACCACCCCAAATATTTCCTATGTCCCTTGACATATTGCTTTAATATTTTGCATACTTCTTAACCAACATGACCCCAACTTATAAACAAGAGCAGACAACTGTATCAAGCATTTTGTAAGAATTATGGCCCTTTTTCACTTAGAATATGCATATTATTGATAAATCTATGTTAAAGTTTGCGTACCACCTCAAATATTTTCAATGTCCCTTGACATATTGCTTTCATATTTTGCAAACTTCTTTACCAATATGACCCAAATCTATAAACAAGAGCAGACAACTGTATCAAGCACTTTGTAAGCATTATGGACCTTTTTCCATTTAGAATATGCATATTGTTGATAAATCTATGTTAAAGTTTGTGTACCACCTCAAATATTTACAATGTCCCTTGACATATTGCTATCATATTTTGAAAACTTCTTTACCAACATGACCCAATCTATAAACAAGAGCAGACAACTGTATCAAGCATTTTGTAAGAATAATGGCCCTTTTTATGCCCCCCTTCGAAGAAAAAGGGGTATATTGTTTTGCACATGTCGGTCTGTCCGTCCGTCCGTCCACCAGATGGTTTCCGGATGATAACTCAAGAACGCTTAGGTTAGGATCATGAAACTTCATAGGTACATTGATCATGACTGGCAGATGACCCCTATTGATTTTCAGGTCACTAGGTCAAAGGTCAAGGTCACAGTGACTCGAAATTGTAAAATGATTTCCGGATGATAACTCAAGAATGCTTACATCTAGGATCATGAAACTTCATAGGTACATTGATCATGACTGGCAAATGACCCCTATTGATATTCAGGTCACTAGGTCAAAAAGTCAAGGTCACAGTGACTCGAAACAGTAAAATGGTTTCCTGATGATAACTCAAGAATGCTTACGCCTAGGATCATGATCATGACTGGCAGATGACCCCTATTGATTTTCAGGTCACTAGGTCAAAGGTCAAGGTCACAGTGGCTCGAAACAGTAAAATTGTTTCCGGATGATAACTCAAGAATGCTTACGCCTAGGATCATGAAACTTTATAGGAACATTGATCATGACTGGCAGATGACCCCTATTGATTTTCAGGTCACTAGGTCAAAGTTCAAGGTCACAGTGACTCGAAAAAATAAAATGATTTCTGGATGATAACTCCAGAATGCTTACGCATAGGATCATGAAACTTCATTGATCATGACTGGCAGATGACCCCTATTGATTTTAAGGTCACAGTGACTAGAAACAGTAAAATGGTTTCCTGATGATAACTCAAGAATAATTAGGCCTAGGATCATGAAACTTCATAGGTAAATTGATCATACTGGCAGATGACCCCTATTGATTTTCAGGTCACTAGGTCAAAGGTCAAGGTCACAGTGACAAAAAACGTATTCTCAAAATGGCTGCCACTACAACTGACAGCCCATATGGGGGGTATGCATGTTTTACAAACAGCCCTTGTTTGTCTTAGTAGCTGAATATTTTGTTAAATTTTGTGTTTAGATCCACTTGACTTCTAAAGTATCAAAGCTATTGCTTTCAAACTTCAAATATTTTCTTACTATCATGAGGGTACTGTACCTGCCAAGTTCAATTTGACCTTGACCTTGAATAACCTTGACTCTCAAGGTCAAAAGAATAAATTTTGGTTAAATTGCCATAACTTCTTTATTTATGATCAGATTTTATTACTAATTTGACAAGACAATTCTTACCTGAATACCACAATGGATTCCACTCAAACAGTACCCCATGCCCCAACCCAGAATCCGTGCCCCCCCCCCCCCCCCCCCCCCACAAAAAAATAAAAAAATAAATTAATAAATAAATTGAAGGACCGTCCAAACTTCCCATCCAAGCTATTGCTATCAAACTTGAAATAAAATCTTACTAGTTTGTTTTATGTCTTTACAAATGTTCAATAGATTGTGGAAAATATACCTGAACTATTACCTTGACCTTATTGAATAATTTCCCCATGATGGCTTACGTTATACTGTCAAGCACTCGAACAGTCAAGCGCGCTGTCCTCTGACAGCCCTTGTTTCATCAACAATGTTAAGTCGAATATCTCCACCAATACGATTTTTTTTAAGAAACCCTGGCGGATATGTTACTCTGGGGACATTGATTGATATCATTTTCGGTGCAAACACTTTCACTGGCATACCTTTAAAGAAATTTGTAAATAAAGTGCTAAATAGGGGACAAATCCCTGCATCGTCGACTTCAAATAGCCAAATTTCAATAAATCCTGAATAATAATTACCAGGATTTTTTTTAACATACATGATAATACCTCATTTGCATATACCAAAAGATATTTTAATTTAAAAATGCTTTTAAACAATTATAAAACTGGATTTACTTACCCTACCGAAATTCAGCAAAATTTATCGGAAACTTTTCCAAGCACGTCCAACTTTTTACATCATATCGGGTTTCCGGGGGTGAATAAATATTACTGATCGTAAAACTGAAGTACTTGAAGAGGCATAGCAGATATTGTAACAATAGCAAACAAATATAAAATAGTGAAGCGTTGTGAGTATCGTCTAAGCTAAGAAACAAAATCATACCGCCTCGCCATTGTTCAATTCGGTTTTAACAAGCCGTACACCCATCCCAACGTATTTTTTTAAAGATGCTATAGAGAAAACAAATGTTATCAGATATCAATGAACAAAAACCTATTCAAATGTGTTCAACGGCGACAGCATCTTTTCCAAAAGAGATAACTACATTTCTTGAGATCGGAGACGACTTCATTAAACTGAATTGTGATGTTGACAAGCCAGGCATTTTGTTTTTCGTAAGCAGGTGGTTAGTTTGGTGTATGTGTTAATGAAATATGGTTGGTGAAATGTAAACAAACGGAATGACAGCCACTCTGTACCGTCGCTTCTAGAATAATTAACATAACACATTGAGAAAATTGCAAAAAAAACCAACACGCACAAACCCTTCCTCTGTTTAACATAAGAAATATTGCGGAATCTGATCATACTGAACACTCGTGGCAGATTTTACTTGTCCCTTAACACGAGGAATTTTATACTAAAATGACGGAGACTCTCGGATCACTATAATGTTCCGCGGACATTACTTTTCTTGTTAGGTCTTTAGGTCTGAACGATTGAAATGCGGTTTTAATTTTGGACATGTCCTAATGATCCTATCAAATTGAGATAACCCCGGTAGTCGCAGACATCGTGATTAATTCTTATTAGCGATAATTGGAATCGTATGTTTTCGAAACAAACTTCATTCATTATTGATGCACGTGCGGGAACTCAAATACTCTGGAGTTCTTGTAAAATGTGAAGAATGGAAAAATGGTAAGTAAGCTGCATAGAATGGCATGTTAAGTTTAATATTAAATTCTTTAAAAATATTGAATCAATTTCAAAGACTGCATGTCCAGAGAAAAGTTTCTTTAACACAAACAAATAAGAATTAAAAAGTGCATAATGTTTTATTTCTAACAAGAACATTGCAATGTTATCATCTGCTAACTACTCTTTATTTTTGTATTATTAAATTTTATGCTTAACACTGTCTTCTGTAATGGAAATAATCATTCATTTCAGGGAGTCCGAGATAAAACAATACATGTAAATACACCTAAATGGTATCTTCATTACAAAGGAAAGCTAGATCAACAGCACTGATTTTCTGTCATCTGAAACTACACACAGACCTGGATCAATACACCTTCTGTGTTCCAATCACATTCGTGATGGGCTTGCCCCTATGTTGGTTATACTTCTTGTACAGGTACTTGATGCGCCGCCAGTTCTGGTTGTAGTACGTGGGGTAGAGCTGACGTATCTTGTGCCCCTCCATGCCCATGAGACGTATCAGCCGCTGCATCTCGTTGCCATTGAAACCCTTAAGCCAGGCTGGGGCCCGGAGAAGGTCCCTCGGGGTCAGGTCTGTGTCCCCGAGAATATCTAAGAGTGGAGAATAAGCAGACAAGCGTTTAAACCTTGACGTTGCTACTGGCATTTTATGTTCATTTGCAAACTATAAGTGTTACTGTCATCGTATCGGGGAATTATTACCAAACAATTGTGACACTTTTTAAAGTTAGCCTTACTTTAGGAAAACTGGGTTTAATGAATGTGGGTCAAGTGCAATCACAAATTAGCCTTGCAGTATGCACAGGCTAATCAGGGATGACAGTTTCTTCCACTGGACTATGGCTAAAAAGAAATTTTGTTTAAACAAAACATAAATTAAAAGCAAGATGACACTTAATGCACTTGCAATAAGCCCAGTTTTCCCGGATGAGGCTTCTTCATATTATTAAGCAATAAATACAACAATTTTAAAAGCTTATATGCGCCCATTTAAGTTGTTTTCTATTTTTAACTACTGTTATTTACTCTACAATAATTCTATAATTAATCATTTATTTTCTTTCATGTCTAAAAATTTACATGTGCATGTTCTAAAAATAGTTTCCAATGTTTAAAGACACACTGATAATATACCAGGTTAGCTGGATGTCCCTATATTTCAGTGCATAATGTAAAAGGTTAATAATAGCTTGTGCTTGTAAAAAGCATCTAAATATTTACTTTTGCAACAATTTTTTTATTGTTTGATTGTGTATTAAAGAAATTTAACAGATAGATTTTTGAAGACTGTACTTTGACCACAGTGTACAATGACCAGCATTTGATAAACTGAAGCACAAACCTTTAATTTGCACTCTATTACAGTGATTCATTTGATCTTGTAAAATAGTTCAGAGGATGGGGGAAGACTTCATAAGATTTTAAATACAATTTTTAAAGTCAATTTTTTTTTTTGCTCTTCCATTTGATTTTTGTGTATAAGTGTATATTTTCATGTAGAGCTACTTGTTTAGTAAAACTTTTTGTGTCTCTTGACTTTCGGTAATTGGGTTGTCACCCTTTCAGTTGTATTTGTAATGTTATGCAACTTATATTAATAATCTAAAACATAATAGGATTCCTCAAAAACCTTTCCAACATCTCCAATCGTTTTATCAATACCACTCAAACATTATTAGATAACATTATATCTTGTCACAGTTTGCTGTTTCAGCTGAAGAACCTGTCACAAGACAGTATTAATCAAAGGCTCTATCTGACAGCCTGTTTATGGCACTTTTATCTCACTTGCCAGTTTCCATTGCTTAATTAAAAGTTAAGACAGCTTCTCTGCCTTGCATGTACAACATTAATAATTATATTGGCATCTTAATCATTTATTATTTGCATTTTTCAAATCTATACATGATTTAATGTCCCATTTGCAGTACATGTATATTGTCAATATTTATATTTTATGCAATTTTAGACACAGTATGTCATTTTCAAGTTTGTAAACTCAATATTGCAATAAATGACACCATGTTTACTTTCGCGCAAAAAGTACTATGGACGCGAATATTTATGATTAGGGTTAATAGGGCTCGATTGGTCATTGTCGGTTTGGGTACTACTTACATGTACCCTGGGTACTCTTAAGTATTAAACCTTAATAAAAAAATGAATCACAGGTTCCATAAGCTGATTATCTACTCAAAATGCAGTCTGTATGTGAAAATGCAAAAGGTTGTAATTATCTATGTATAAATATTATGTTACAAATTCATATGGCATGAACTTATATGAAGTCCATAAACCTCAAGATGTGATTTTTGAAAAAAATGTTACTTCAAAGAAGACTCTGTTAACCCTTTCCCACTCAGAAGCAAAGTGAAAATGGCTATGTGCAAACAGCATACAAAGGGAACAGCCTGCAAGTAACTTGCAGTCTGTTCAGATTTTATGCTGTTTGCTGCTCATTAGTATACATGTATAATGGTTGGAAATGAAGCCATTAAAACTTGAATCTATGCAGTAAGTAAGGTCTTTAGTTCAATTTAACTTTCTAAGGGACTACAAATGCGTCAAAATACATATCTAAGAAGACTCTTTTAACAATCTGACCTATGTTGTCATTTCTTCCATAAAGTGCCTTTGTTGCACCCCAAGTCTTCCTCACTCTGTAGGGTTTCAGAGCATGTACCTTGGTCGGTATACCCCTTGGTAAGGATCCTGAAAAACAGTTGTTTTGTTAAGTTGTTTGTACTTGGTGGCACAAGTAAATGATACAGGGAACAAATTAGTAGAATGAAAGCCATGTTTATTTAGATACTGAAAAAATTCAAATCAGGGACTTAAACAAACAATACAGTAAATTCACTCATTTTTATAATACTTCCACCTTATAGGCTTTATTGAATTTTGTATTAAAACATAACAACTACATCCTTGAGCAGGGTTCTCAATAAGAGCCAGCCGCCGGCCAAATCGGCTGTTTGAAATCAGATTTTGGCTGATTGAAAATCGCTCAGATTCGGAAAATCGGCAATTGACTTTTCGAAATGTGTGTGTCTTTTCGGTAATTTTGCTCCTTTTTTTCTATTAAGCAACGACGTCGCTTCATTATCTCCCTTAACGCGTGTTTTTGACTGGTTTGAATTTTCGAGACATAATAATGACCTTTGTATCATTAGACACGCGGTTCAGTCTAACATTGCATTCCCGGTTACTAAAGTGTCATAAATCTCGTTAGCACTAAGAGTCGATAGCTACATTCGAAAGCGTATTAGAATTACAACAACAACAACAATGAAAAGGGGCAAATTGGAATCGGTCAAAAAGCAGTCAAATATTTTGGCGTTCGTTTCATCACATCATGAGTTTTTGTTCCTGATTGCTTGGTTTTTTTGTGTTAATGCAAAGTTTTTGTTGTTGTGAAAGTTTGTTTTAATTCAGTTACGTTTCAAACTAGAAGTGTCACGCAAAATGTGCATGGTAGATGGACGATCAGGCCTTTTCTTCCCATTCCTGTAGGGGCGAATTTCTGCCCCATTCCCAATCCAAGAGCATTTTTCATTTTTGTTAGTTAAAAAAGCTAAAATTCATAAAATGCACAAAAAAATGCTCAAATTTAAGTGCCTGATTGACCATTAAAATAGCCATAAAATGGCCCAAAATGCAGGAAATCAAGTGCTTAATTTAAACAAGGGACAAAATTGTCACAAAACCAGGTTTTCATTGTGAAAAAAAAATCTGATAAAGGGAGAAAACTCAAACTGAACTTTTGAAATGACCAAAAAAAAATTAACCCCCTTTGTAAGTTTTTTTTTTTTTTTAAATCTATTTTTAGTCGTGGCGACCTTGACATTGGAGATATTGACGTGATTCTTTCGTGGGACACACCGTCCCATGATGGTGAACAAATGTGCCAAATGATTTTAAAATCTCACAATGAATGACATAGTTATGGCCAGGACAAGCTCATTTATGGCCATTTTTTACCTTTGAACTCAAAGTGTGACCTTGACCTTGGAGATATCGACGTAATTATTTCGCGCAACACACCGTCCAATGATGGTGAACAAATGTGCCAAATGATTTTAAAATCTGACGATGAACGACATAGTTATGGCTCGGACAAGCTCATTTATGGCCATTTTTGACCTTTGAACTCAAAGTGTGACCTTGACCTTGGAGATATCGACGTAATTATTTCACGCGACACACCGTCCAATGATGGTGAACAAATGTGCCAAATGATTTTAAAATCTGACAATGAACGACATAGTTATGGCCCGGACAAGCTTATTCCGCCAGCCCGCCAGCCCGCCCGCATTCGCCAATCTAATAACCAGTTTTTTCCTTCGGAAAACCTGGTTAATAAAAATTTCCCTCGGACCACCCTAGAAGGCCTGTTGGTTTCACATTTTGCCTGTTGGCTCAAAAGTTATTGAGAACCCTGCTGGTGCTCCTTGTGTTCAACAAATGGCATACTAGCTAGTACAATGTATTGATAAAGCCCATAATAGAAGAGCCAGCGTTCTGCAAACCCATTAGGCAGCAGCGTCCCCTTAATTGGCTGCCACACACGACATAAATATAAGCCAATAATATACAAAACTCGATTTATGCCTCACCATAAATGGCTAGCTCAGTTCACCTATATTTCATAAGAGGAAGAGATACTTGATTGAAGTTAATGTTTTACATAACTGGGTTTAAGGGGTGATTTGCAAACCCTTCAATTATCCCGATTTGTATCTGTCTCTTTTTATATCTGAAAACTATGTTGACAAAAGCCTACATATTTTAGGACATAAGAATTTTTATATTTTTTTTATTAGAGGTCACAGTGACCTTGACCTTTGACCTAGTGACCCAAAAATAGGTGTGGCATGTAGACCTCATCAAGGTGCAGCTACATAGGAAGTTTCAAAGTTGTAGGTGGAAGCACTTTGATTTTAGAGCGAATGTTAAGGTTTAAGCACAACGCAGACGGAGGACAGTAGACGCCGGACTATAAACTGGCTATGACAATCCCTCTTGTTTTCTCCGAAAACAGCCGAGTTAAAATTGGTTCTATTTTCACTGAACCCAGTGTACCCCTGATAACAAACATTTCAAGCCTTGTAATTATATGTTTACAAAATAATTTCAAACAGACTGTACAAGAAATTCTTAGGTTAAAGATGTATCATAGAAATTGAACAGACCTTTTCAGTTCTGGCAAATAGACAAAATTGAAAAAAAAAATCAGATTTGCACATTTAGCTTGTAGCTGTGATATTTGCAAGGAAACAGACATGCTGAACATTTACCATGCTCTAAAATATCCATAATTACATGTATAATAGGTATGCATATTATGACGATTTTAAAACCTGAAAATTATAAAGCGTTACAAATGTGAAACAATTGAATAATTTGAAGAATTGTGTTGGCATTGTTACATTTTGTGACTTTACCAGGATTAGGTATATACTGTATAAAATTCACCAATCACTGTATGAGAACGGATGGCCTAGTGGTCGAAGTAATAGACTTTTACTCCAAGGGTAAGTGGTTTGAGCCCAAATATGGGTTACTTTTTTTTTAATAATTGTATTCTTATTTCTTACTGGATCTATTAAGTTGCAATTTTTTACATTCATCAAATTTAAAGCACTTAACAACAAACGTCAATACATGCCACAATCTGTAAAAAGTTCCCTTTAAAGTGTAGTTACCTCCATCAAACCAGTTCTGTTTGTATCCGTGCCGGTTGGGACCTGGAGTTTTGTACGGAGATGGAGCTGGAAACTTGTACTCTGGACCCACAGACCTACACCTCATGGACTCCACCAACAAGGTTTTATTGTCAACCTGCGTCTGGAGACAGTGATAACATCATCACAAAATAATGCAAGAAAAGACACATTCATCCTGCTGTACCAAACCACTTAAGATCTGAAATTTTGGTGACAGATAATAATTAAGAGAAAAAATTCTTAGACAATCAAAACCTTCACACTCTCAGTTTGCAAGTTTCCTAAATTTTGTCATATTTTTTAAGCAGGGTCTTGAATTATTGACAATATCTACTGGTTGGCTACAATTTTCCAGACAATATTTTTTTAACATTTGAATTTGGTAACCTCTTTTTGATATTGGTCATTCACTTCCAAATTAAAGATTCATTATTAAGTAAATTATTTTTTCACTCAAAATACGTAAATTCAATTCTTGGTAAAAAAAATAATTCTTTTTTATTGAGGAGTGCGCATGAGCAATTAAAAATTACAGTAAATTCATGACCCAGACAGTGTTAGTTATATTTAAAGCTGTCTGCACATGTAAATTAAAGAAGATGCAGTCTGACAGAAACCATCCGTAAGCCCCCACGATGTTCAAGAATGAGTTTCTTATTATCCCCACGCTTTTCGGAGAAAAAGTGGGGATATATTGTGGTTATCTCCGTCTTTCGTTCGTCCTGGCCACTATCTTCTCCTACACTATAAGCACTAGAACCTTGAAACTAACACACATGGTAGCTTTGAGCATATTTGCGACCCTGCACTATTTGGAATTTTGATCTGACACCTGGGTCAAAAGTTATGGGGGTTGGGGTGGGGCCGGGTCAGAGATTTTTACTCATTTTTTTTAAGTTATTTTACTATAATTTCTTCATTTCTACGCCGATTGTCTTCAAATTGATACTGAACCTCTCTTATAACAATACGGTCAATCTCAACTATGCATGGCCCCATTACCAACCCTGGGGCGCCCCTCCCACATAGGCCACGCCCACCCAAAATTGCCTTTTACTATAACTTCTTCATTTCTACACCGATTCACTTCAAATTGATACTGAACCTCTCTTATGACAATACGGTCAATCTCAGCTATGCATGGCCCCATTACCATCCCTGGGGCACCCCGCCCACATAGGACACGCCCACCCAAAATTGCCTTTTACTATAATTTCTTCATTTCTATACAGATTCACTTCAAATTGATACTGAACCTCTCTTATGACAATACGGTTAATCTTTACTATGCATGGCCCCATTACCAACCCTTGGACGCCCCGCCCAAAAAGGCCATGCCCACCCAAAATTGCCTTTTACTGTAATTTCTTTATTTCTATACCGATTCACTTCAAATTGATACTGAACCTCTTTTATAACAATACAGTCAATCTCAACTATGCATGGCCCCATTACCAACCCTGGGGCGCCCCGCCCACATAGGCCACGCTCTCCCAAAATTGTCTTTTACTATAATTTCTTCATTTCTACACCGATTTACTTCAAATTAATACTGAACCTCTCTAATGACAATACGGTCAATCTCAACTATGTATGGCCCCATTACCAACCATGGGGCGTCCCGCCCACATAGGCCACGCCCACCCAAAATTGCCTTTTAATATGATTTCTTCATGTCTACACCGATTCACTTCTAATTGATACTGAACTTCAATGGTCAATCTCAACTATGCATGGCCCCATTACCAACCCTGGGGCGCCCCTGGGTCAAACATGCGGCGTGGGGATACGAGTCAGCCTCTGCCGCGCCATTTCTAGTCTTCAAACTGTCACATTACTGTATTTTCCAATCTATAACTTTTCGTTTCTATTTAGTACTTATGTTTTGATAAATTGCTATAACTTCATAATATCAACTGCTAAAATGATTTATTTGAATTCTAATACAAATTTCAAACATTTAAAAAGCATTTGTTTGTTCATGCCCTTAAAAAACAACCTAAGAAAATACTTCTGTCAATGTGAAAAAGACTCTTCTATACATGTTTAACCCATGTGCGCATGTCAGACTTGGCACGAAAAACCCGCCCCCAGGAAAACCCGTTTTTTCCCGCCCCGGGCAAAACTTTGAAAGTGGGCAATACTGGGAAATACTATTTTTTTCTTCATTGAACATGCAGGAATCTGTCACTTACTGTAGCAATCAAAGCATGTTTTCACAGTTAATGGGAGGGCCCTAATTGGCACTAGTCTGTGTATCTTTTATGGCCCTTAATAAACAGTTAGAGGGCCTTTGTCTGGCCCTAATAGGGCCCTTATGTGGCGCAAATAGGTCCAATGTTTATCTAAGTGGCCCAGTGTTATTGTTAGTTGTACAAACTGTGTGTCATAAATGATGACACAAAACTGTGTCAATAATTTAAAACACTAAATTGGGGCATGAGTCTTAATGCAACATGAGATCAACTAAATTATTTTAATGATAACAAAAAGATATATTACATGTATAATCCCTCATGTCTCTACCCATTTCCCTTTTCCTTCGTAAATACCATTCTGTTACATATCATATCATATTTTTAGAAAAATAATGTGAGTTAATAAAATGTAAATCAGATAAAACACAGATACCAAGTTAAACCCAGTATTGTCCATAAAGACCATTAAATTGAATTTCATTTATGTAAAAATAAGAAAGTATTATTAGGATTCCAAACTTTACACATGATGTAGTTGGTTAAAATGTAACAAATAGTTTCTAATTATTAATAATTAATGGATATGTTTTTATAGAGACTAATAATTATATAAGTTATATAATTGTGTAATATCTTTATTACTCAGTAAAGCCCATCCAAACCATCCAAAACAAACACAAAATGAATTGCACTTTTTTTGCAGAAAAAAAGTAATTATTAATATGCATCCACATTAAGTAGAAGTTAACAGTGTAAATAATACAATAGAATTGCTAAATAAATAGTTATTTTCTGTTATGTACTAAATCATTTTTATCATTATGCAAGTTGTGCTGTTGTATAATTGTGTAATATCTTCGATACCCAAGTAATGCCCATCCAAACAGACAAAGAAAAAGAATTTCCATTTTCATGAAAATGAGAAGGAATTATGACTATGTTTTCACATGAATTAGAAGTTGACAATGTAACTAATAGTTAAAAATTGCTAATTGATATGTTCTTTTAATATGTACAAACTCATTATTATCGTTTAAGTTATACAATATTGTAATATCTTTATTACACAGTATTGCCCACTATTGCCCAGTAAAACCCAGGTTTTTCCAGTATTACCAGACCGGGTCGGTCAATACTATAAAACCCGGGTTTTATGCCGCATGTGGCATTTGATTTATTAAAACAAACGTTAAGAATCCAGGCTGCTTAGTGAAAAATTTCACTGTTGTTACTTACAATGCATTGTGAACAGCTGCTGGATCTAGCAAACAACTGACGAGCGTATGTGATCCCTTTGGTTAACCATGACATCTCTAATGTCTCTGAAAGTAAAGAATTTAATTACACTATACAATATATAGTTTCCTCATGTATAAATCATATCAAAAGCATTTTAAATGTTGATGTTTTCTTCTTGATGCTCAAACCATTGTGGCAGGGAGAGAAAATTGTGTGGACAGTAAAGGAGTTTAAACTAGGACACCATACTTTCATGGCAAGAGCTCTCCTAAATGACCTCACTAGACCAAATGAACAATTTAGTCCTCAAATTCCTAAACAATAGCCCTATCCCTTAATTTCATAGTATTTGCCCTCCTCATAGTACATGTATTGGGCCTTTAACGATCATAAACCTTCAATAAGTGCTGGAAAGATACCGTAATTACTCTATGTTTTCGGACACTCTAAGTTTTCGGACATCCCCTTTTTTAGCAAAAATAATTATTTTTCATGACTCTTCATGTTCCGACACACGATTTTTCGTCCATTATTTATGTCTCTAAGTTTTCGGACAGAATATTTTACAGCGCTATCTTACCAAATTTTGGTCCTGTTTTCGATATCTAATGACACTTCGATCATGGGGTTTTACAACCAGATTAACATCATAAAACATGGAAGGTGCATGCCTGAGGGCAACGGACCATTACATTGCGTTATTGGGTAAATAACCTGGTAAACGGGTATTAAACAATGGTTTCGCCCGATAGCATAAGCGTTATGACACTTACCAGGGGCAGTACCAATTGACAGTTC
Organism: Dreissena polymorpha; assembly: GCF_020536995.1. Lineage (NCBI taxonomy): Eukaryota > Metazoa > Mollusca > Bivalvia > Myida > Dreissenidae > Dreissena > Dreissena polymorpha. The sequence goes on along the minus strand of NC_068356.1, from coordinate 139,671,761 downwards.
AATTATCTACCGCAATGGTCTCACCCCTTCTAAGTAAAATAACTGTGACAAATACTAAACGCTTCAAAGTGTGATGCACCCTATTTTAAATTTTACGAACAATGGAAGGTGTTAGAAAACAACTATCTGAAATGAACAAACAAAGAGTTCAAAGTTTGCTTTTTTGCGTTAATTACAGGTTCATACTAGCGAGTATTGGTACGTCACATTCTCATCTTTGAACTCGTTGGTCAAAGTACAACCTTGTAGTTACTTTTTGTCAAATAAATTAAGCATTTAAAATTATTTAAAATGCAGTGCAAATATATATAACTGTAATTTATACTGTACGGCATGGTATTTTACAAGCGCATGCTATTACCGGTAGTCGTTGATACAATTGACGCTATTTTCGGACACTTCAATTCTTTTGTGAATATATTCATACCTATGTTTTCGGACACGAAAAAAAATAATTATTTTTAAGTGTCCGATAACATAGAGTAATTAGGGTAATGTTTTTTTTTCATTTTTTAGAAGTTTTAATTTATTTGATGGTTATCCATGACTATTATGACGATCATTCTCATGATTTCCAGTGTTCATTGGTAGGTCATGTTTATTCCAGTACGATGCTATGATTTTTAAATTACTAGTATGTACATGTAACACACACATAAGTAGTTTGTTAATGGATTAATAGTAGCTTTATGTAATGCGTTATATGCTGCTCATTTTTCAATAAAATGTAAAAATATTTTAAAAACTAAATGAGCAAGAGTTTCGTTTTTCAATAAAGTTACTATTTTTAGAACAAGCAAGTGCGCATAGTAACAAATCTCAACAACCAATCAGAAGGGCCGATACTGTGAGACAAAGTGTACATGAAATAAATTACTAAAGGGAACTAAGTCTAGCCAGTATTTTTTCACAACGTTGCCGATTTAAAAGCAGTTTTTGGTGAAATGTCCAAGAATACACATTTAACTATAGATATTATATATTACCAGGGTTCTCAATAACTGTTGAGCCAACAGGCACAAATCTGAAACCAACAGGCCTTCAAGTGGGGTCCGGCGGGGGGGGGGGGGGGGGGGGGGGGGGGGGGGGAATTTTAAAATTGAGCACTTGATTTCCTGCATTTTGGGCCATGTGTGCATTTTATGAATTTTTTTAATTAACAAAATATAAATGGAACAAGATGTGTTTGTGAAACACTATGTCCCCGTATATGACGTTTGACCTTGAAGGATGACCTAGACATTGACCCTTCACCACTCAAAATGTGCAGCTCCATGAGATACACATGCATGTCAAATATAAAATTGCTAGCTTCAATATTGCAGAAGTGACATTACATGAGCATTTTTGACCCATATATTTGACCTTTAAGGATGACCTTGACCTTTCACCACTCAAAATGTGCAGCTCCATGAGATACACATGCATGCCAAATATCAAGTTGCTATCTTCAATATTGCAAAAGTACTCATAAAATGAGCGATTTTGGCCACAAATATATGACCTCTGACCTTGAAGGATGACCTTTACCTTTCACCACTCAAAATGTGCAGCTCCATGAGATACACATGCATGCCAAATATCAAGTTGCTATCTTGAATATTGAAATATTGCAAAAGTGTACATTAAAATTTAGCGATTTTGACCCATATATTTGACCTTTGACCTTGAAGGATGACCTTGACCTTTCACCACTCAAAATGTGCAGCTCCATGATTTACATATGCATGCCAAATATCAAGTTGCTATCTTCAATATTGCAAAAGTTATTGCAAATGTTAAAGTTGGCGCAAACCAACAGACCAACAGACAGGGCAAAAACAATATGTCCCCTACTACTATAGTGAGGGACATAGTAGTGGGGGACATAAAAAAGCTCTTTATTACTTTTGTGAAATTTCAACTCAACATGTGATGAACAGAATGTCAAAATATTTTACAGACTTTTGACCGATTCATTGTTGTTGTAATGTGTTAAGGGAGATAATGATAAGAAGTCTTTGCTTAATAGCAGATATGAGCAAAATTACCGAAAAGACACGCAAATTTCGAAAAGTTGATTGCCGATAATAACGATTTACCAAATCTTAGCGATTTTCAACCGGCCAAAATCTGATTTCAAACGGCTGATTTGGCTGACGGCCGGCTCTTATTGGGAACCCTGTATGGTGGACGAACCAGTTATCGAACACCTAAGAAATTACTTTAAATTTCCTTAAAATTAAAACACTTAAAATGACAAAAACATTTTGTTTTAACAAATGACTAACAGTTCAATCATTGAATAATTTATCTGTGAAGTTTTCCAGCAAACTACCTTCAAGAATTTATAACAATGATTCCCTGGTTATTGTCACCTCTAGCAGACAAAACAAAATGGCGGCCGATGTAAACATGACCTATTACCCGACACTTCATAAATATTAGTGCTGCAACAATACGCCAAAAACCGTATTGCAATATATTGTCAGTTCAAAAACCCGTATTGCAATATATCGCAATATATTGCTAACTTGTACCAAAATTATAACTTGCCAATTACCCAATAATCACGTATATTCCAGTTTTAAAGCAAATTCTGGTAAATATTTACTATAAATGTGCTCAAGAATAACAAGAAACACAAACATTTCGTATCAAATACATTTTGGCATTTGTAACTATTTAAAGATGTGATGAAATAACGTCCAACCGGGGCGTTTTTTTCCACTGAACACGCGTAATTCACCTGACATGATGTTCCCGTTTTTATACAACACAAAATACACCCATACTTTCCATGCGATGTTCTACATGTCTGCATAATTTTCGCGCGCTTTTTATTGAGACAAAGGATAAAGCATTTTTTCATTTGACGCTAGAATTTTGTATTGTCGCATTAGCATTAAAATTTGGAAGCGTATTACCAAAATTCAGATTACAAATTTAATAATGCTCAATTCAGAATCGAACGAAACATTTACAGCTATGCGCAATTAATTCAATGATAATCTGTTCAAAAGCATCGAACGAATGCTCTGATGTAACAACGCTACTCTGTATAATACACTTTTCAGAATGCTATTTTTACGTAAAACATTATTTACACTGCTTTGTTTTGTTTTCCTTGTTATCATTATTTCGAACAAAATTTCTGGACAAAATGTGAATGAATTTTTGTAAAATTTTCGTACCGGTATGATGAAAATCGTATCCCAATACAATATGCGGATTGCGTATTGCGATATATACCGATATACCGGTATATTGTTGCAGCACTAATAAATATTATACTACTCCAGTATATACAAAGTCACATGACTATCACGTGACCCGGACTTGGGGAAAAAATCTGCGTCTGCTGCAATCAAAATTGCAAACGGAAATATGCTTTTGTTGTGTAAATGCACGTTTTAAATGCATTAAAAAAGTAATAGCAAAAAACACATAAAACGGTGTAAATAACAATAAATGCATCCCTTTAACCTGTTTTTGGCGCATTTGTTTTCAAGCTAAGTAGGCAAGTAGGTCATGGACTTCATGTGCGACCATTTGTTTATCAATGTGACGTCATGCGCACTTTTGCGCATGTGCATACAGAACCAAAACAAAACGTCTGATAATAGGTGCTGTTCGATAACAGGTACTTACACGATATAACAAATGCATGTTTTTGTATTTGTTCACTGCCAAAATTTGAATGTTTTCATTAAGAGGGCCAATAGTACGGAAAGACATGCTAATAAGAGCATACATAGGTTACGTTGCGGTCTAAATTTGAAAGTCAAATGTCACAAGTTAGAGTAGAAATTGAGAAAACTTGCAAAAAGGACCTCGGACCACTTTCTCACAAGCAATTTGCAACAGGGTATGCCCTAGTCCAAATTTTTGACGCTCTTAAATATTAAGCTACTTTTTATATGGGTAATATTTGGAGCGTACAAAGGGTGAAAGACCAATTATGTGGTGGGAATTTTTTGTTCTTTGTCTATATTGTTGCGCAAGGATTTTGTGCGCAACATTCAAGCCCCGATAAAAGACACTTAATAACAACGGATTGCAATAATATTTACATACCTGTGTAGATAATTCATTTCTCGATAATGTTCCGTAAAAATTATGTAATGACACTTTGAATTTTGCACGCCCGAGCAATTTAAATCCAACCACTATTCAATTTTTCAATATCTCTCGATTCGCTCGCTGTGTAGATATAAATCGATAACACGACCTCGATGTAAAGCATCTGGTTTAAAGTGGAAGAATAAACAGCGTAAAATACAGTTTGCGTTCGTCTGTTGTGGTGCAGCGCGTTACATAGTAAACCGAGGTTATACTTTTCTGGATTAATTTAGCATTGTTTTTTTTCTAAATTGACAATTAAAAAGTTCTGAAATAAATTACATCTTTTATTTTTATACTGTACATAAATAATATTGATACAGATCGTACAGTATACTGTCCTTTGTAACGTAGAATGTAAGTACATAAAACAACACAGACAGAGGTGCGAAAAAGACATGCATAAACACTTCCTGAAACTTAGAACAGTGAATAGAAACTGCACCATATCTGTTTTGAACATATGCTTATTAAATCGACAAAGTTTAGCATTCTAGATCTAGTTACGTAAAAGTCGGTGTTAAAAGCTCATGTTAAATAAAATTACGCGTACACGTTACACCGTAATGCCTTCTTCTGATTGGTTCATATTTAAATCAGTTTCATGACATGGCTACAGGTCAGTGATTGTTTTGCGATTTAAGCAGAAGTTTATGCCTTTCAAACTTCGAATCGACGATATTTGATGTAAAAATGAACTTCTGAATTAAAACTGAATGAGTTGGTAATGTTGCAATTTTACGCAAATTGATGAAAATTTAAACTTTCTGGTTTCCACCACAAAAAAGGTCCTTCAACGATGAGACGTTCCAAAGAATTTAGCCCATATAAAAAGTATCTCTAAATTCTTTGCGCGTCTTATAAATGAGACTAGGTATGCCCAGTCAGTGTTAGAAAAGACATTTGCACGAGTTCCAATATTTTCTAACCAGGCTGCCAAACACCTCTTTTAATTTAACCATGTGCATGATGTGTTCGCTGTGCAACGATTTTGAAGACAAATGCAAAATCTTCCAAGCAGAAAATTGTTCTGCTACATTGCTAGTCTAGCTCTAGGTAAAGAAACTTCAACCTTGGCACTAGAACGAGACAAATCACAATTATACTATTCAGTAAGTCGCGTATTTAAAAAAAAAACTATATGTGTTTTAAAACAAAAAGTAAAGCAATTCGCATTTACAGCAGTAAGTGTAATTATAAAAAAGAAATTAATCAATATGCATAACATGCCCTTCGTCCGTACTCAAATTTATCCGATTGCTATTTCATTCAAGGCTACACGCCACCAATAGATGTAAGTCAAACTGGTAATGAAACAAAACGGACCAATGACCTGGATATGGATCTGGATCTGGATGTGTACGTCGAAGAAACCAATTCTGGCTTTAACTCGACGGTGGTGGAGTGCGCGATAGATGCACTATTGCTGTTTAAATACACTGTCTTTGAAAATGTCTATAGTTGACGAGTTCACAATGTCATCACTAAGTTTATTCCAGTCAATCACAGTTTTTACAAAGAATGAATTTTTAAAAAGAACAGTTTTTGATGGAATAGTTTCAAAACACTTGGAGTTATTGTTCACAAAGTTACACACAATGTTTTGGTGAATATAGCCCTCGTATTGTTTAGCCCTTATAGTACGTTTAGGCCTTAGTGGCTTAAGGTATCGTTCAATGGGAATGGCCGGTACGTGCCCTTCCACCACCTTGTACAATAGTGTCAACCTTTGGGCGCGCCGTCTGTCTTGGAGTGGTGGGAGTTCCAGCGTTTGGAGCATTTCGGTCACACAGCCAGGCTGTCTGGAGCGGTAGTCTCTGGTTATGAACCTTGCAGCTGATCGCTGGATACCCTCTAGGCGGTCAATGTCAGATTGGTGAAAAGGATCCCAAACCACACTGGCATATTCTAGTTTGGAGCGGACTAGTGCTAGGAAGGCATTTTTGCGGCATTCTAGAGGGCAGTGACTGAGGTTTCTTCTTAGGAATCCTAGAGTGGAGTTAGCTCGCTTTGTTATGTTGGTTATATAAGTTTTCCATTCCAAGTCTTCAGATAAGGTGATCCCAAGGTAGGGGTTTTCTTGAACTCTTTTGAGGATTTCTTTGTTGATATTGTAAAAATAGCTAGATTTGTGTTTGGAGCTTAGAAGGTAGCATTTCTTTCCGTTAAATTCCATCCCCCATTTAAAAAATTTAAAATTTAAGTCGATGATTTTGGTTTGTTATTCTGAATCAGAATAGATACGTTGAAAAGACGTACAAGTTTGGCTTTAATGCAACGGGGAGTGCGAATGAAGTTAATATGAACTTGGAAAATTTCCAACTTTACTGATATTGCGTCCTTTAAGCACTCAATAGCACAGGTGGAAGTAACGTGCCCTGGATAGTATATGGGCCCAGGAGCCGAATATATTTAAATAAATATATAAAATCATATTAAATGAGAGAAAAATTGACAAAGAGCCATTAAAAATCACCACCCTATGATATTGGAATCATTATTTGTCGGCAGCTTTGGGGGCAGTATCTGAGGTTGCGTCTCATGAAGCCTAGTATACAGTTGGTCCGTTTTGTTGAGTATTGTGTTTTCAATGGTGTAGAACAAGGAATGTCCAGCAGCTTTGGGACAAATTCAAAGTCTGTCTTAACACACTTGTTGAAAAATACATACCAACTAAAACTGTTTCTGGCAAGCAGCATCTACCATGGCTGAATTCTGACATTAAAAAGATAATGAAAAAACGTGACCGGACTTATAGCAAAATGAAAAAGACTAAAAATTACACTTTACTTCCAAAAATTAAGAAGATCAGATCATTCATACAAAAGAAAATTCGTAACTCTTACTGGGACTACATGAACAACATAATATGTGATGAAACAGAACATAAACATGGGACAACTTAACGTTTTTGGGGGTTCATAAAAAGCTTAAAAATGACTCATGTGGTGTAGCACCCTTGAGGGATGATGGGGTCTTAAAATCTAACCCCAAGGAAAAAGCTGAAGTCTTAAATAAACAATTTCTTCTGTTTTTACTAATGACACAAACAGCTCATATCCAGATCTTGGTAATAGCCCGTATAAAAACATGCCATCAATTAATATTACGGTAAATGGTGTTAAGAAACTCCTACTCAAACTGAATCCATACAAGGCCGCAGGGCCAGACCAAATCAAACCCAGAATCTTACGGGAATGTGCAACTGAAATTGCACCTTTTTTTACAATTCTTACAAATCACCTATTTCTGGTTCTGTCCCTCTGACTGGTCCATGGCTTTTGTAGCTCCTATTTTTTTTTAAAAGGTGAAAAGTACCAAGCTAGTAATTATAGACCAGTCTCATTAACATGTATTGCTTGTAAATTGCTGGAGCATATCGTTATTAGTAACATCTTAGACCATCTTGACAACTTTAATATCCTGGTGGACAACCAACATGGCTTTCGAGCCCGGCGGTCTTGCGAAACCCAACTTGTGGGTTTTATCCATGACTTAGCTTCTACCATGCAGAGAGACCAGATGGATGTTGCCATCATGGATTTTAGCAAAGCCTTCGATGTTGTACATCACGGTAGATTGTTGCTGAAACTAGCCCATTATGGCATCACGGGCACTACACACTCTTGGATTAAAGCTTTTCTTGGTAACCGTAGTCAACAGGTTGTTGTAGATGGGGCAACTTCCACCATGGCCCCTGTAATTTCTGGCGTACCCCAGGGATCAGTTCTTGGGCCTCTTCTGTTTCTGCTCTACATTAATGATCTACCTTTGTCTGTGAAGTCAAACGTCCGTCTATTTGCGGATTACTGTGTCATGTACAGATCCATAAAAACTTTGGCTGACACTATTCAGTTTCAGAGAGATCTAGATAGTCTATCATTGTGGGAGCTGAAATGAAAGATGTCTTTTAACATAGAAAAATGTCATATCATGCATGTAACGAGAAACCGTAAACCATTAAAAACAGCCTACACTCTTCACAATCAACCTCTGTCTGTTGTAAACCAAGCCACTTATCTTGGCGTTGATGTAAGTTCAACTTTAAACTGGTCACCTCACGTAAATAAAATTTGTAGAAAAGCAAGCCAGAGCTTAGGATTCTTAAAACGAAACATTCATTCTTCTTAAATGGAAACTAAGGCAGCGGCATATAACAGCATTTTTAGACCTTTCTTGGAATATTGCTCTAGTGTGTGGGACCCTTACCATCAGAAAGATATTGATAAATTTGAAAATGTTCAGCGTCAAGCTGCCAGATTTGTAACGAATAATTACAGCAAGACACCGGGCACGGTCACAAATATAATTAAGGATTTGAATTGGAATACCTTGCAATTAAGAAGACAACAAGCTAGACTCATTTTGTTCTATAAAATAGTATATAATCATGTTGATGTCAATCCCCTTCACTATCTCACTCCATACATTAGACACTCACGTCATCACCATCACATGGCATACCAAATACCACCAAGTACAGCTGATTACAACATTTTTTTTTCTTTCCAAGAACAGTTGTATAATGGAACACACTTCCATCTTATGTAGTCAGCGCTAATACGATCCCTGGATTTAAATCAGTGCTGCCTACATCAGTGTTCCTTCCTTAGATCACATGATTCTGCTTTTATTCTGTTTTTAACTCGACTAATATTCTCACCACATGCACAGTTGTATATGTATATATTTAAGTCTTAAGGGCTAAAGGTGTCAGGTTTTGCACCTTTTTTATCACTGTTGATAGGATTTTCCTGAGTGGATTGAGTAACTCTGGAAACCTATCAATCTATTTCTTTTTAACCCCCCCCCCCCCCCCCACGCATGGCCATAATGTATCAGTATTGAACATAGCCATTATTATAAAAGAAGAAGAAGAAGAAGGAAGATTTCGATTTTTAACCGAGGAGATAACATTCCTTGGAGTTAAACCGCATTCCCCAATCATGGGCCCATTTTTCTAGGTAGTAGATAGTTTTTCTAGGTTATCGATATTGCTTCTTATGCTACGTTTTTTGCTTCCACTACTATTCATGAAATTATGATTCTGAGGACATGGTTGTCTCTAGACATCATCAGTGACTTCATCACCGGCGACGCTACAACCGACTGGAAAAGGAACGTACAGACTTCACACAGTCCGGCAATGAGGGAACATTAAGTCCAGAGTCCGGTACTTCGTGGGAGGATATCAGATCGAGTGAGAATGAGGCGGGCGACTCGTCAAGCTCTTACTCAGACAGTAACGAACCACCTACGGGTCATCTATAGACTCGGACTAAGACAGTGACGATTAAACATCCGGGTCATCTAGAGACTCGGACTAAGATAGTGACGATTAAACATCCTGGTCATCTAGAGACTCGGACTAAGACAGTGACGATTAAACATCCGGGTCATCTAGAGACTCGGACTAAGACAGTGACGATTAAACATCCGGGTCATCTATAGACTCGGACTAAGACAGTGACGATTAAACATCCGGGTCATCTAGAGACTCGGACTAAGACAGTGACGATTAAACATCCGGGTCATCTAGAGACTCGGACTAAGACAGTGACGATTAAACATCCGGGTCATCAAGAGACTCGAACTAAGACAGTGACGATTAAACATCCGGGTCATCTAGCGACTCGGACTAAGACAGTTACGATTCAACATCCGGGTCATCTAGCGACTCGGACTCAGACAGTGACGATTCAACATCCGATTCATCTAGCGACACGGACTCAGACATTGACGATTCAACATCCGTGTCATCTACTCGGACCATCGAATTTGTGGCTGTAGCTCAGCGCCTAGCAGCTTTTTGGACGACAGTGATTCTGATGATGATGATGATGCGCGGGAAATCGACCCCCGGTTCGATAGAAATCCCTTGGCACTTGCGTGTGTCGATCTTGCAGTAATATGCTTCGGATTTAGCCCGCACGCAGACGCCACACGGAGCAGTCTCCATACTACGTAGGTCTATCTTGACAGCTGAGTCCTACAATGCAGCACGTTAATTCTACATCCGCTGTGAAGTAAACCCCTGCCCCGAGACCTGCGTGTATCGGTCAAGCAGAAACGTGTTACAGGTTTACCGAGCACGCAAACGCCACATAAAGCCCCCGCTGTACAAGGTGGACCCGGCTCGACGGTTGCCGAGGCCCTCCAACGGATATTCCGGTGCAGCAGAAAGTGGCGACGCCCTTGCAATCCGGATCTAGATAAGTATTATGATTGTAGGTCATTTCGGGTAAACATTATGATAGTAGATAGTTTCAGGTAAACATTATGATAGCAGATCGTTTCGGGTAAACATTATGATAGTAGATCGTTTCGGGTAAACATTATGATAGTAGATCGTTTCGAGTAAACATTATAGTAGATCGTTTCGAGTAAACATTATGGTAGTAGACCGTTTCGGGTAAACATTATGATAGTATATCGTTTCGAGTAAACATTATGATAGTATATCGTTTCGACTAAACATAATGATAGCATATCGTTTCGAGTAAACATTATGATAGTAGATCGTTTCGGGTAAACATTATGATAGTAGATCGTTTCGGGTAAACATTATGATAGTAGAACGTTTCGGGTAGACATTATGATAGTAGATCGTTTCGGGTAAACATTATGATAGTAGACCGTTTCGGGTTAACATTTTGAAGGAGATCGTTTCGGGTAAACATTATGATAGTAGATTGTTTCGAGTAAACATTATGATAGTAGATCGTTTCGGGTAAACAGTATGATAGTAGATTGTTTCGGGTAAACATTATGATAGTAGATCGTTTCGGGTAAACATTATGATAGTAGATCGTGTCGGGTAAACATTATGATAGTAGATCGTTTCGAGTAAACTTTGATTTGTAGAGGCGTCGTACAGGCCGGATCTCATATCTAGGTTGGTTCAATATTTGATGTGGTATGTAATGTTAAAAGGCCATGTACATTTATTTTAATCGATATAATAATATGTTTTGATCGTCGTAAAATTGTATAGATGTAGCTTTAATTTATAGAAACGTTATATACATAGGATGTAGATTAGTGAAATATCGATTAAAGGATATCAATGATATGCTCAGCTTTGTGGATCCGGCCGTTAGACTAAAACTAGGTAAGGCATTTAATTAAGTACTGCAAATTTATTTAAATGGTTTCGATATAATATATCATATAAGTAACGCTATGTTCCACGGAGACATTCGTTAAGACCAGATCTTGATTTCAATTAGCGACAATTTATTTCTTTTTGAGATCTTATATGTAGTCTTCTTATGCTCTGTAAGTGTAAGTTATAAGAAAATGAGCACAGAATATTAGATTGCTAAACACGAGTTTGTGCCACATTTACATAGACAAAGCCACTGCTTTTTCTTGACAATAATATACCAAATACCGTTACTATATCTCATATTTTCTCAGGTATGAAACTCTTCACAATGACCTTTCAATATCCACGCAAAGCTCTCACATACAATCTCTACCATCACAAGAAAACAGATTTTGGTAGGATTGCATTTTTATTTTCTAACATAGATTTAACGCGATACATACTGCTCTTTTTTATATTTTTTTTGTCGCAATATATTCCATGTTCATTTCCGGCTTGATATCTGAATATTTACGAGCGAACGCGAGATTGGCTTGGGCAGCTTCGGAAGCACGACGTCACTCTGGATCAGCAGACGATTTATTTCTTACGGAGGAATCCGAGATAGCCGATGTATCACGATTGGCACGACGTAGTTCTCCACTCTTATTCTATACATAGATGGTGACGTCACTACGTTATTGTCAGAAAGACCGGTGTGTACACAATGCTCCACTCTTGATCAGCAGCATAAATGTTGACGTCACTACGTTAGTAAGACCGGTAGAAAAAACAAAAAATCAGCAGACGATTTATTGCTTACGGAGGAGTCCGGAGATAGCCGATGAAGCACGACATAGTTCTCATGAATATGCGGTTTCCTTGATGGCGTGACAAACAGCCTAGTAATTTAACTGAAAGCTTCCATAATCACCATATTAGATGTACCACTCCAAAATATGTGATAATTGTTAATTTGTAACAAACTACATTCCCTTCTGATTTGCTTCTGATTCGAATCCAATTATCATTCCTGCATTATTAATCAATTGTTCACGCAATTATTTTAATGTAATGTTTTTATCATTTCGAGCACAAACATAACATTTTGAGATGATTAATCCTTCCCCCACTAGATGAATAACCTAAACATAGAATGATGACACAGCCATCAGGCAAATTACACCTGAAATAATTATCTAGGCAGATCCAGATCCGCTATTTGCTGAGAATTAATGAAACATTACCAGTACTTTCATAGAAAAGTCATCTCAGATCTAAGATCGCGAATGACATAGGTGCACTACCGAATGGGAAAAGTGGGGCGATACAAATGAATTTATAATACTTGTTCAAGTAAAGGAGTTTTGAACGAAAAAAAAATCGAAACTTAGGAAACTATGGATGCAACTACAAAGTTTGCTAGTAATGTTACATGGATAAACGTTACAGAACTGGAGACGTTCAACGCGACGTCATCAAACGTTTCCGGATGGGAGCCTTACTCTATAGTCAGTTACTATAGAGACACACGTGCGCTGCTCTGGAGGGTAATCCCGCCGATTCTTATTTCCACTTTAACGATCGGAAACGGTGTGACTATTTTCGTGCTGCTTCGTCAGAAGAAGATGATGTCAACGGCGGTGTTCCTGTTTGCTCTGGCGCTTTCAGATACGCTCATTTTGTTCAGCGCACTTTTGCCATCCCGGGTGTTTTATACCTGGGGCGTTGACATCTTGATACTGAGTAACCCCGAGTGTAAATTGATAGTCTACCTTGCCAGCTGCAACACACACCTCTCGTGGCTGTCACGCGAGAGAGAACAGCTTGCGTGCTCTTCCCGCATTAAGTAAGACTGGGCTGTTCCCCACGAAACGCTGGGTTGATCATCGTCACCTTTGTGCTAGCCGTGTTCGGAATTAATATAATAACACTGGTGATATTTGATGTGAGTGGATACAAGGGAATGAATACGTGCCTTCCGTCCACGAAGGGATACCACGACCTATTTGACTACGTTTACAGATGGATCGACTTCACGTTAAGGCTCGGCGCGCCGTTTCCGCTGCTACTAATTGGCAACGTCATCATCGTAATGCAGCTCGCGCGCTCCCGTTCAATACGTCAGCGGATGAATATTTCCGGTCTGGCGCACGACACGCGTCCAGTGTCTTTGCTCATGATTGCACTGTGCGTGCTGTTCCTCGTCACAATGACACCGACGTTAGTCATGAGTGTGTACTTTCCCTACCAGAGGGAGAAGCTTCTGGCGCTCAGGTCAGTTGATCCTTACACGGCCTGGTACGACGCCCAGTACATTGTACATTTATTTCATTTGCGAGGTTGCCGTTCTGGTCAGCTACTTCAACGCCACCTTCAACTTTGCCATCTACGTGTTCAGCGGATCGAAGTTCCGCGCAGAGCTGAGGAGCCTGCTTTGTTGTAAGGCAAAACAAGGCACCAAGCTGTTTGGAAGCTAGGGGCCGATGCAGACGAAATCTTAATGCCACCAGCATCAAAATTGCCGACGAAAACCGTTATCGTTAGTAGTAGTAGTAGTAGTAGTAGTAGTAGTAGTAGTAGTAGTAGTAGTAGTAGTAGTAGTAGTAGTAGTAGTAGTAGTAGTTAGTAGTAGTAGTAGAAGTAGTAGTAGTAGTAGTAGTATGTAGTAGTAGTAGTAGAAGCAGTAGCAGCAGCAGCAGCAGTTGTAGTAGCAGCAGCAGCAGAAGTAGTAGAAGTAGTATTAGTAGAAGCAGTAGCAGCAGCAGCAGTAGTAGTAGTAGTAGTAGAAGCAGTAGCAGTAGTAGCAGCAGCAGAGTAGCGGAAGTAGTAGTAGTAGTTGTTGTTGTAGTAGTAGTAGTAGTAGTTGTTGTAGTAGTAGTAGTAGTAGTAGTAGTAGTAGTAGTAGTAGTAGTAGTAGTAGTAGTGTTAGTAGTAGTAGTGTTAGTAGTAGTAGTAGCAGTAGTGTTAATATTATTTTTTTATTATTGTTATTAGTAGTAGTAGTACTAGAAGTATAATTTCAATGATTATAATCACTGTGAATGAACAAAAACTGTCACGTGACCACAAAAGTCAACGTCAGTAGTCATTTTATGACAACAACCAGCCGCGCAAGGTAGGTTTTTTTTTCCAATATCTTTGCTGATCATCCTCTGACTTTCATACGACCTAGTGCAGGCAATATGGCATGCATATAGCTTTCGATCGGTATATCACGCGTTTTGTGTGTTGCTCTGGTTTTCGAGAACACTTCGGCGCAAATTTCCATTTAAGAAGCAAACGTCAGTAGTAAAATTACTAAGAGTCAGTGTTCTCGAAAATTAACGATCACAGAACTGTCTATGCTTTACCGGACGAACATATATAACATATATCTATGCATATTAAAACGTTTGACATACATGTATATCAGTGTTAGATTTGTTATGTGTAATTAATAATAATTATTATTATAGTGATAACAACAAAACACTTGAATTTTGACATTTCCTAAAAGAAACAATACTGTCGTTTTTAAAAATACTTATTATCAGCTACTGAATGGGAAGCAAATCGGATATCGACGTTACTGGTCATTACTGTATTAATGACAATGTTTGTACCTCCCGCGCGCGCTCAGAAATCGGAAAAACCCACAGCGCGCGAGTTCCGAATTAAATCTTTTCGAGAGGCCCTAACGCAAGGCCGTAAAATTCCGCATAATCGGTTAATATTCATACGCCTTAGTGTGTCTCTTAAAGTAGTTCTCTTCCATTATTAGCATCACTTGGATCTGCAAGTCGCGCCGTTGCGTTGGGCTGGTTGGTCCCATTTGTTGCATGACCTGCAGCCTGTGCTCCCGCCTCAAGAGGGCGCCCATATGTGGTGAACAGGCTAACATGGGGTCGGCTGGTAATCGAGGTGTCGTCACTATCGTCAGAGTCGTCAGCTCTGCTTGACAAACCTGTTCCAGCTTGTTTGACACTTGTGTCTGAAACATGAACTTTATAACTTCGTTCATCCTTTTTAAACCGCAGAATAACCCATATCCGCATGTTAATTTGGAAAGCAAATTTGTGTGTGTTCGGCATAAAATGTTCACAGTATACGTTAAGACAATAATAAAATAGTGATGTTTCATTTTACCTAGTTGCCTGCATTTTTGTTTTTTACTTACAAAATGCACGTATCAACGAGTGAAGTGTGCATTCGATGTATAAATTTGCCATATGTAGATATCCACAAGTTGTGAGAATTGAAGTGCTAAAGTTTGTATATAAATTGCCCCATATATTTACGAGGGCTTACATGTGTATGTAACATTTTGTATAAAAACGAGCATATGTGATTCATTCAAATTCATTCAAAGCAAAGGCAGTTGGTCAGGTATTTTGACTAACATAACTTTGACATTTATATTTAATTGACCTGTTTCAATTCGATTGTTTCTTTTGTAAGCATCACAACATTGCACCTGGTTGAATGAAGAAAACTGTTACTGACAAAACGATTGATGAATCCGGTGCGCCTTGAAATCATGAGCATCGTTCTGTGAAAACGGAGCTTAATGCATATGTCGTCCCAAACAAGCAAGTGCAGCCCACACAAGCTAATCGAGGACGACACTTGCACAATTAATGGAATTTTCCGTTTAAAGAAAGTCTCTTTTAAACGAAAATATAGTTACGCCGGAACAAGTATCGTCCATGATTAGCTGTTTCGGACTGCGCAAGCTAAACTTGGATGACACTACGCACATGCATTAAGCCCGGTTTTCCCAGAACGAGACTCAAATGATATCGAAACATAACAAAGTGGAAGTGTTCAAGACAGCCTTTTACTTATTTCTGATTTGTTTTGATCAGGTCATAGAACCCTTGATAATGTGCACTTTTCCTTTGAATAAGAAAACGAACTTTACTTACATACGCACTTGACAGGCTGTTTCCTCCTGAAATTATTAATTAAACATAATTAATTTTATGCTTTTACTTAAACGTTTAAAGAACACAACAGATCATAATTGTGTTATACATAAAATTTACAATTTCATGTGATATTACAAACTGCATGTATTAAGAAATTGATATTGCAGAAATATTATAAATCTGGAATTGGATTAACGTTACAGATATTTAAAACAAATCCGCGTTGACTACACATGTTAACAGCATATCTCGTTATATACGGAATTGTTTTAGTAAGTGGTTGAAATAAATACCATTAAAATATTATGATATTTTAATGAGCATAAAATAATATAATTTAAAACCCCTCTACATGTATTATTTAGGTAGTAACGGCACTATACCAAGTTATAGTTTTAATTAACGTATATGATACGTTTATATATTCAGTAGCAACAAAACATGGTTAAACAAAGCATTGCATATACTGTAAAATGTAATTTAATTTAAAGTAATACATATAACATAATTAATTTTTAATTATACATTACCTTGCTTATTATTACGCGCATTACGTTGGAGAATAGTTAGCACCCCTAATAGGAACTTGCTTAACCTGAACATTTCGCTGTATGTTTTTATTTAATATGTAAGTTTAAACATGCTAGGTCCGACTTGGTCCTAACTTTAAGTTAGTTCACCTTTATTTGGATGAAATATTAACATTTAAAGGGAATTCATCTTCCACTTCAGTGACGTCACATCATTGGAAGAGTCACAAGTTTCTTTCAATACGATTATATCTACCAGTCTAAATTCTCAGGTCATTTTAACATTTTATGAAGGTTCTCGGAATTTATAGTAAGATAACAATAATTTGACATTTTAATACATCTGTTTTAGTCAGGTACATGTGTACGACCAATTATATTGTATGTTTTACTCTTGAACATAATTATTAAGTATATATTTAATCTTATTGGCTATGAAGGGGCTCGCTTCGCCGCGCTCGCTCTGCTAAATATAGGTCAATAAGATTGTACTTATACATTACTTCTAGCTCATTCATGAGTATGTCAACTGAGCCAAGCTACGGCCACAAGGTGCTCGCCGACACATAGAATACCGTCTATTTGGTCTAGTAGTTAGGGTTTTCGCCTATGTGGCGGTAGGTTGTAGCCCCCAACAGGCAGCATGTTTTGATGTGGCCCAGCAGCTAGTTCAAGCGAGTGCCTTCCGGCCAAGCGCCCGGCAGACAGGATAGGAATGATCATTCGGATGTGAACATGTTCAGTAACGGTATCTTATAAGTTGAGTCTCGTTCTGGGTACGCTGGGCTTAGTTCATGCGCGTACAGATGCGTCCAACATTATCATTTCAGTCCCGATCTATGACATCACTTTGCGTCTAAACTTGATTTTCGATTAGAAGAGACTTCCTCTAAACAAATAATACCATAAACGCGGAATTGTCGTCCCTGATAAGCATGTGCGGACTGCAAAGGCTTTTTTTGGAGATGACCTTTTACGGACATGAATTAAGCCATGTTTTCACAGAACAAGGCTCAGACAAATCTGGCTGGCTCTAAACCGAGTGGGCTTACGCTACAGAGAAACACGTTACCTGCACATCCTCAGGAGAATCGGCGACAAGCGTTGTCTGTTGATGACGATTAAGATGAGCAGAATTAATCCAGCCACACCAAAGACGATTTCGATAATATTGACGGTTGTCAACGTGAAATCTTTGTTGATAACTGCGAAAAACAAGATTGCACAATACGTTATACAGTAAAATCTTCTAAACCGAAAAAACGTTACACAGTAAAATCTGTCTAAACCGAACAAACGTTACACAGTAAAATCTGCCTTAACCTAACAAACGTTACACAGTAAAATCTGTCTAAACCGAACAAACGTTACACAGTAAAATTTGTCTAAACCGAACAAACGTTACACAGTAAAATCTATCTAAACCGAACAATATTTACACAGTAAAATCTGCCTAAACCGAACAAACGTTACACAGTAAAATCTGTCTAAACCGAACAAACGTTATACAGTAAACTCTGTCTAAACCGAACGGAGTCTGGATCGGGTCGATCTATAGATTCCCAGCGGGGTTTAGTTTACCGAGGTTTAAAGTAAGTGTCGTTCAACAGCAATAGTTTTACAACTTAAAATATTAAGTATGTAGAGTACGTATTAAATAAGACCACATAATAATGATTTTATGTGTGTTAAAGATGTTAAAGGTTTATTATAAAAAAAATCCCATCAATGAAACTTTTTAATTTATGCTCAGAACACCGCGCAGCACCTTTACAAGAATAATTGCAATTGTTGAATGCGCTTACTAACTGTTTATAAGTATGATTTCGGCACCAAGCATATAAATATATACTAGTTATAAAATTGCTACAGTTGTGAAATATTTCAACATTTTATAATAAAATGTGTATTCAACATTAATGATAAAGACTATAACACCACCTTCCAGTTAACATCGAGCATAAATTGCCTTTTTGTAAAACCAATATTTGAAATTGTTGTGTAGAACCAATTAATGCCAATTATTGACATTGTTTTGTAGAACCAATTATTGACATTGATTTGTAAAACCAATTATTAACATTGTTTTGTAAAACCAATAATTGAAATTGTTTTGTGGAAACATTTATAGACATTGTTTTGTAGAACCAATTATTGACAATGTTTTTTAAAACCAACTATTGACATTTAATTGTAGAACCAATTACTGACATTGTTTTGTAGAACCAATAATTGACATTGTATTATAGAAACAATTATTGACATTGTTTTGTAGAACCAATGATTGACATTGTTTTGTAGAACCAATTAATGACATTGTTTTGTAGAACCAATTATTGACATTGTATTGTAGAAACAATTATTGACATTGTTTTGTAGAACTAATGATTGACATTGTTTTGTAGTACCAATTAATGACATTGTTTTTTAGAACCAATTATTGACATTGTATTGTAGAAACAATTATTGACATTGTTTTGTAGAACCAATTATTGACATTGTTTTGTAGAACCAATTACTGAAATTGTTTTGAAGAACCAATTATTGACATTGTATTGTAGAAAAAATTATTGAAATTGTTTTGTAGAACCAATTATTGAAATGCCACATCTGCGGAATCCTGATAGATTACCGACTGGATTCAACCGTTCAGTTTTTCAGATTGAGATCAAATTACAATCGTTCAGTAAAATCCGGATGCACACATTTGGGGAAAAGTCATATGCGTAGGTACAAAAATGCTTACCCATTTCATCTGCAAGAAATAATTTATTTCAAAGAATTATATTTGCTATGAATGTGAAATAATAATGAATCGGTTTGCTTGGTGTGAACTAAAATCTATTAAATCTAATCTACTTTTACCACAAGAGGTAATTAATTACAGCGTGATTTTGAGATAATAGTTGTAATTAGTTTGAAAACTAATCACCGGGCCATTAAAATAATGTCCGCCTGTGTAAAAAATAAGCATAATCGTTCGTTTTTATATACAGCATAATACTATGGTCCTAAATAGTACCTCTTTTAACTTCGTTCCGTTCACACACTGTGTCAGCCTGTATGTTGCACTTCACGAACGGCGTGTTTCCGTTCGGACAGGCGGTGCAGAGTTGGCAAGGCGATGACGCCGAACTGACATTTGAGAACGTCACGCCATCGGTGCATTGTTCACACACCGTATCAGACCATTGTGCGGCTGAAAGCAGATCTTGTTATCAAACAACCGTTTTTTTATATATCTTTTCACGGAAGTCGTGCTGTTGGATGTGACGGAAACTTTGCCAAATCGTGTACATAAATGGATAACAACAATCGTATTAATACGGATATTAATAACATAACATTTCTAATGGTACATGCCTAATTTCAAAACGAAACTAGTTGAACCTTTTAGATATTACTACTACTAATAATAATAACAATAATATTAACAGTAATACTTCTACTACTACTAATAATAATGATTAACGACGATGATGATGATGATAATTTATGATGATGATGATAATGATTTATGATGATGATGATGTATGGTGATGATGATGATGTGTGATGATTTATGATGATGATTTATGATGATGATGGTGATGATTGATGATGATATATAATACTATATAATAATAATAATAATAATAATAATACCGGTAATAATAATAATAATAATAAAAATAATAATAATAATAATAATGGCATACCCAGCATTTTCACACCATATCCAACGGCGCACTCTGTCATTCCATTAACTGCTTGTCCAAAACAAAGCGCAATAAAAGTAACAAATTGGTAATTAAACTCCGTAAGCTCCATATATAACAATTTCCCTTATTTTACAGAGACAAATCCGAAAAAAGATGTTCGTAAGATGCTGATCGTTGATGTTAAGTTTCTCTACAGTGTGACTGACTTATCATTGTATACACTTTTACCACAATGTACTATACCGGTTGTTATTCAATCGCCTAGAGTATTTATTTCCCACATGAATAAACATAAACTCGACATCTACCCTGAACCAGATATACCGGTATAAAGCAAGTAACACAAGCAACGGATATTACTTTTAACAGTCTACACGTTTTGTTATTGTGTTTTGGTTAGTGTTGTCTTGAATCGCGGCCATCATATAACATTTTGAGACGCTTTTCAAAGATATTTTGCGTGTTTGAAGTTTGTCAGTAAACGCTTTAAATTTATACATTTAAAGGTCGAAATAAAATAAATATATATTGAGATCCAGTATACAAAGAGTTTAAGAAAGAAGAAGAAACAAGTTTCTCCAACCAATAACCTTTACCTTATACGGCTATAGCTTAAATCACTCAGTTAATTTCTTAATCTGATTAAGTTATCGCTCAAATAACATACTTAATTTCTTAAGCTTATAAAGTTACCGCTTAAATAACCAAATTATTTTCTGTAGATTATGCAGTTAACGCTTATATTAACCAGTGAATTTTGTTAAAACATAAAGTTATTGCTTAATTTACCCAGTTATTTTCTTAAGCTTATACAGTTATCGCTTAAATTACACAGTAATTTTCTTTAACTTATTAAGTTATCGCTTAACTACCAATTTATTTTCTTCATCTTATACAGATATCGCTTAAATTACCAAGTTATTTTACTGATGCAGCAATAATATTAGCTTACATGGAAACAATATACTAGTATATCTAAAAAAGTTATTTGGGGACTGTCAAATAATAATAATTATAATAATGATACGAACTAGAAGAAGAAGAAGAAGAAGAAGAAGAAGAAGAAGAAGAAGAAGAAGAAGAAGAAAAAGAAGAAGAAGAAGAAGAAGAAGAAGAAAATAATAAAAATAAGAAGAATATGAAGAAGAAGGGGAAGAAGAAGAATAAGGAGAAGGAGAAGAAGAAGAATAAAATAAAATAAATACATACAATAAATACATAAGATTAACAAGAATAAGAATAAACTGATAAAATAATACTGAACATTTTATATAAGTGCACGCTCCTATCATAAAACTAATACGCGCGTTCATGTATAATATTTTTTTACATCTTCACAACTGCGTGTACCGTATTTGGATGATTTATTAAAAGCTTTTAAAAGAAAACATAACACTTTAGATTTGCAATCATCGCCATGATTCAAGATAATACGTTTAAGCACAAAAATAAGTCTCTAATAATGTAGGGCAAATACACTATATTACCGTGTACTACCAGTAGCAACAAAAAAATATATACCGGTAACAACGAACTGATTACAGCCGTTTTATTTTACTGTTGGTATGTTTTGCCTGAAATAATGTTGGGAGCAGAATTGGATTGGATGTTTTACGGATAATCCTTTGGAGATTCCATAGTATGAAGGCTAATGAAGAAGGACTGGAGCTGCGGAGGTGGCATTTGTGGAAGACGGACGGGGTGAACCCAGGCAGCAATACGCACTAGTACATCGAGATGGTGGCCTATTGAACATTGTGAAACTTTCACCGCACGGCGGGGCTTTTACGACCTACGGCCTAGTGCAACCTTTTGAGATTTCGGGTCGATGGCACTTTCTGTGCGGAGTATTCCTGCTCTGAATTTGATTTAGGGGGGGTGGGGGAAGGGGGGAGGGGGCAACCATATATTCATATCCATATTATTGAGGAGGTTACACAGTTACACATTCTAATCAAAGCGCTGAAGGCATTGAATTCGTTCGCTGTTGTATAATCTTAGACGCAACTCAGATTTCAAAATGATGCTTTTTATATCGCAAGTTGGAAATGACCTTAACCAATTCAAATTTATAAAGAGTGTGTCTAAAAGCAAAGGTCGATATGTTTTTTTTTAATTATTTATACAGCTACACGGTAATATACTTTTTATGTGCTTTTCGGAAAGGGCATGGATGCCAAACAACACTCTTGAAACTTGTCGAGGATTGGAAATCTGCATTAGACTCCGACAATATGTTGCTGCAGTTCTGATGGATTTATCAAAAGCGTTCGACTGCCTGCCCCATGATATTCTCCTATGCAAACTTAAATATTATGGTCTATCTAACAACTCTATTGATCTTTTAACTTCTTATCTATCCCATAGGAAACAACAAATCAAAATAGGTAGTTCTGTAAGCTCCTGGGCTCATATTATCAAAGGCGTACCTCAGGGCTCCATACTCGGGCCTCTCCTATTTAATGTCTTCATCAATGATATCTTTTATTTTATTCACAAGGGCACACTCTATAATTATGCAGATGATAATACACTTTCCTACTGTTCCACAAATTTTGATGACCTTGTTAAAGTTCTACAAGAAGAAAGCAATATCCTTATAGACTGGTTTACTTTTAATTGTATGCAAGTCAATCCCGACAAGTTTCAAGCTATAGCTATTGGAAAAAGAACCGCTTCCAAAAACCTTTCTCTCGACATAAGTAATGCTAATATAAAATGTGACGATGTTGTTAAACTTTTAGGAGTAAACTTAGACTCAAACCTAAATTATGATCACCACATTAGTAGCATTTGCAGTAAGGCAGCACAGCAGCTAAATATCCTGAAAATAATAGGGAAAAACCTCTGTCGTCTTAGTAGACTAACCATTTTCCATTCATTTATCTTATCAAATTTCAGTTTCTGCCCTCTAACTTGGCATTTCTGTTCTAAAAGTAACACAGACAAAATTGAAAAAATACAAGAGAGAGCTCTTCGCTTTGTATATGATGATTACAACAGCTCATATGACCAATTACTCACAAAAGCAAACTTACCTAGTCTATACATTAGAAGAACCAGAGTAATAGCACTTGAAACCTTCAAAATTATAAATAAAATGTCTCCACCTGTTCTAAATGACCTTGTTATCAAACGTGAATCTCGTTATCACTTCAGTTATACCAATCTTCTTGAGATTCCCCAAGTCAAGTCTACTAAGTATGGTATAAACAGCTTCCGGCATGCAGCTCCAGTTCTGTGGAATGCTTTACCAGAAAGCCACAGGAAAGCAAGTAATTTTAACCAATTTAAAAGCTTTATGATGAGCTGGACTGGCAAAGAATGCAAATGTTCTTCCTGTAAAGTTACATAGGTACATAAAGTTCTGGAGCTGCATGCCACACTGTGTTTAGTTGCTTTTGCTGCCTCTGTTTTGCTTATGTATTATTTAGCTTTTTATTCTGATTGCTTGTGCTTGCTTCTAACTTGTGTTTAGTGGCTTTTGATGTCTTTGTTTTTGCGTATGTACTATGTATTATTTTATTTTGTCTGCCTGTGCTTGCTTCTAGTTTGCTTCTAATTTGTTTCATGCTTTATTTTTGTGCTAGCTTCTAATTTGTGTTTAGTGGCTTTTGATGTCTTTGTTTTGCTATTGTAGTATGTATTATTTTATTCTGATTGCCTGTGCTTGCTTCTAGTTTGCTCCTATTTTGTTTCATGCTTAATTTTGTTTCATGCTTTATTTTGTTTTTATTGTGAGAAAGCTGCTGATCAGTTCATTTCGAATCTGATTCGAGGTGATATTCGTTCTTAGCACTTTTTTATCTGTCGCACTTTTGTGTTTCTTTTTGAATTCAGATTCTTATTCACTCGTCTTATTGCAGTTTTTAGTCCTACTAGCAGGTCTAGATCAGCAGCTTCCTACACAGTTTTTAATTGCCTCAAATTTTATTAATGCTTTAATATTGTCAAACTTATTTCAGTGTTGCATGTAATTTATTATCTTAATTTATGCTTTCACCCTTAAAAACATCTATTTGATCTTTCTTTTAGCTGTTTTACTCATGTTGTATTGCTTACACTAGTTGTTTAGTCGGTTAAAAAGCTTTGCAGCTTATGTTATTTGTTATATGTCTTGCCGACTCAAAATAAAATTAATTTATTTATTTATATATAGCTAATCAGTGTGCACAGGCTAATTTTACAGCTCGGGAACCAGACATTATTTTTTATAGAATATCTGATTCTCTGTAGCCCGTTTTGTCTGAATCTCACGCTTTATCTAGTGTTATTCCCCTTGACAAGAAGTAAAATATTGCACAATGCATTCTATAGGTTGATAGCGAACGAATCAGGTAAAGAAAATGTGCTTTGATA
Organism: Dreissena polymorpha; assembly: GCF_020536995.1. NCBI lineage: Eukaryota > Metazoa > Mollusca > Bivalvia > Myida > Dreissenidae > Dreissena > Dreissena polymorpha. The sequence continues at coordinate 139,647,073 of NC_068356.1, read as the reverse complement.
TTTAAGTTATTAATTTATGACATAACAAATTGTGATTAAATGAAATTGCATGGCATCAGAGATATATAAGTCAAATATTACATTTTCCGCTTTATATAAGGAATCGGTTGCACACCACTAAATTATGGATCATCATCTATAACATCAATAAAATAACAAAATACCTATACTAAAATTCGATACATAGGTTAACAATAATGATTGTTAGCCAATATAAAGAATGTCAGTTTGTTGGTGTATTGCCGACATGCGCACCTAATCTAATAAGTCATTACATGAAAATTGTGTGTTTTTAGCAAATGTGTGGCCTGGTCCACCCTCTTAACAACTTAAAACTGAGATCAATTAAAATGCAAATGTTTGATATGTCAATATTTAGTTAAATGTATAATCTTCGACACTTAAAACAGAAATATGCAGACGTATTGCTGGCTAGTTTACCTCTGCGTAGTTATCTATATGTACAATATTTCTCATTAGTCATCTGTCTGTCACTTCTGATTGCTAAGGTTTTGTTACCATCGGCATGCTTGTTTTATGAATAATCTCTAAATAAAAATTAGAAATTTGTTCATGTTGTTCATACAATATAATTATTTTTACTCACTTTTCATAAATAAGCAAGTAATGACAAATTTTTAAAACTTATCAATAACCTTTAAACACACCTGTAATTATTATGTGTTGTGTGATATAAATAATCATAACACACTTGGATAAACTAAACTTACTTTCTACAGAAAACTGGAAGTCATGGGGATTATCATGGCAGTGATCAAATGAAATGGTAAAACATCAAATAAATTGAACTTTCAAAAATGGTAAAACATCTTCATTTCTAGAGGGACTGATGGGACAGTTGAGACCAATGAGAACAAGGGATGATTTTATATTTTAGGTTAAACTTTGCTGAAATATCATCTTTAAAAAAAACATTATTCAACAAAAATGTTCCATCAACATAGTTTACATAATTCTTTTATTTTTATTTAATTAGTAGAAATGGCAGAGTCAAGAAGTGAAGAAACAAATGTGGGAGAGACCAAGGCTGCTGGCAATGATACAGAAACAGTTCAAAATTCTAGCTCGTTGCATTCATTGACTGAGAAATTACAGGGGCTGGACATAATGATTGAAAGTCAGACAAAATTAAAAGAGATGCAAGAAAATGGAACTGATTGGCTACAAAATGTTACCTTGAAAAAAGCGTCTGGAAAAAAGTCAGAAAAAGATCATGGGAAAGAATCTGTAAGTGCTGAGATGTCCAAGTTTGTTTGCGAGTTACAGAGGACTGATATCAAAGAAACTTCACCGGAGAAGGATAAAAAAGCTGACAGTCCTGGTAAGAAGAAACAAAAGATTGGGAGTATTTCCAGTGAAATGCAGGCAGAGTTCCTGGCCAGTTATCAGGAGAATTTAGTTTGTAATATTGGCAGTGACGATACTGTAATGAGGGAAACCCAGTCTGTGGATATGAAAGAGATCGAAGGTGCCAGAATCAAGCAGAAGTATTCATCAGAGGCTGGGTGTGTGGAAGATAGGAAAGGAGAAATGAAGGACAACTCTGCGGGCAGTGTTGAAAAGAAAAGTCCAAAGAAGAAGAAAAACAAGAAAAAGGGTCCGTCACCAGAGAAAGGTAACACAATGTAAAACATGTATGACTGAGATGAATAACTTAATGCCAGACTTTTCAAATTTTATGTTAATAAAACACTGCAGAAATTGTTTCTGTTTCTGTTCCTTAGCAAATAATAAATGTGAAAGTAACAAAATGCGATTGGTCAATTGAACGAAAACTAAGCCAGTGAAAAATTTTAAAAAGTATATTACTCATGTATAAGATAAAAATATTCGTAATGGTTATATTACATGTGAAACAGGGTATGGCATATGATAAATAATACTTTTTCCCAATTAATAGTGAATGAAAGCTTACATTTCTTATTCAAGGGTATAGGTCTTATTCCCAAAATAATGAGAAATAGCCCAGGATATTGACAATTTAATATACATGTATATCAGTACATATCATACGAAAAAAATATATTTCGGGAACATGAACGTTATTACCTGTACTGGTACTGATGCTTTCTAAAGTGAACTGAATAACTGTCTGTGAACTGGAGCTTTTAATTAAATAGCTGGTGAAGTCATTATGGTAATTTTCCTTCAAGCAAACTGATATACCGGAAGGTATATATGAGCCTCATTCTGGGAAAACTAGGCTTAATGCATGTGCATCAAGTGTCATCCCAGATTAGCCAGTGCAGTCCTCATAGATAGGCTTATCAGAGACGTCACTTTCCGCTTTAATGGTAATTTTTATTTCAAGGAAGTCTATTATGGAGAAAATTACTGTTCAGACAGAAAGTGCGTCCCTGATTAGCCATACAGACTAGAAAAACTCTTTACACCAGTGATTTTTTGTTGCTTAATATTTTACAGCCTGTGTCATTTTGATCGGGAAAAAAAGTGGTATAGACCATTTAATTGGGAAGAATTTAAATATAATACATATAACTACAAATTACAGCATAGGGATTGTTTATAAGTGCATGTTTAAATGCTTTCTAAAATTTGTATTATAAAGTGCTAGGGCATTAAATTGCTGTATAATGAACTCAATAAACAAATTATTTAGGTTAGTGGATAAGTTTGGCATATGTTTTGGGAAACCTTGGTCAGATTTTTTTGGAAAATGTTACTTTTCAAATTTTGGGTAACCACTTTTTGTACAATGTACACACATGCATTAAGCGCAGTTTTTCCATATATTGTCATCTGTGTTGTCTTGTGAACTAAGACATTGTTGTTGTAGACTACGGGGACCAAGATAGCAGTGGTTCCTACTCCCAGCTGCTGCAATCAATGGGCAAGAGGGGCCAGAAAGGACCGCCCCAATCAATGAAGTACCAGGTAAATACTTGAAAATATAGCCATAACATTATTAAATTGTGTTTTACTGGATTCACCATGGACATCTGTTGGTCTGCTTGTCTTGCGGTCAGTCCATAGACATAAACTTGTTAGGCGAAGTAATAAAACAATGAAAGTTTTATGCATTAATAGTCCTTATGATATCAAGTTGTGCATCTTACAGTTTTGTAATTCTGTTTTTTTACAACCTAAAAAATTGCTTGAGTTATGCCCTTTTTTAGCTCACCTGATTGCTCAGGTGAGCTTTTGTGACAGGTCTTTGTCCGTCGTATGTCCGTCCGTCCGTTTGTCCGTTAACATTTGCTCTTAGACACTCTAGAGGCCACATTTCTTGTCCCATCTTCATGAAACTTGTTCAGAAGCTTTGTCCCAATGAAATCTCGGCCGAGTTCGAAACTGGGTTGTGCCGGGTCAAAAACTAGGTCACTAGGTCAAAAAAAAGAAAAACCTTGTAAACACTGTAGAAGTCACATTTCATGCCTAATCTTCATGTAACTTTGTCAAAATGTTTGTCTTAATGATATCTTGGTTGAGTTCAAAAGTGGTTCTGATCCTTTGAAAAACATGGCCGCCATGAAGGGGCAGTTTTCCTTATTTGGCTTTAGAGAAACCTTTTTGCCCAATCATCATGAAAGTTGGTCAAACATTGGTTTAATTGATGTCTCGGACGAGTTCAAAATGGTCGAGATCGGTGAAAAAACATGGCCGCCAGTGGGCGGGGCATTTTTCTCTCTATGTATATAGTGGCAGTTTTCCCTATTTGGCTATAGAGAAACCTTGTAAACACTCTAGAAGTCACAATTTTTGCCCAATCAACCTGAAAGTTGGTCAAAACATTGGTTTTATTGCTATCTCTGACGAGTTTGAAAATGGTCGGGATCGGTGAAAAAACATGGCTGCCAGTGGACGGGGCATTTTTCTCTTTATGTATATAGTGAAAACATGTGAACATAGTAGAAGTCACATTTTTGGCCCAATTTTCTTGAAATTTGCTCAGAACATTTGTTTCCTTGATACGAGAGTTGAGTTAAAAAATGGTTCCGGTCAGTTGAATAACATGGCTGCTGGGAGGGGGGCAGTTTTCTCATTATGCCCCCCCCCCCCTTTCGAAGAAGAGGGGGTATATTGTTTTGCTCATGTTGGTTCGTCCGTCCACCAGATGGTTTCCAGATGATAACTCAAGAGCGCTTATGCCAAGGATCATGAAACTTCATAGGTACATTGATCATGACTCGCAGATGACCACTATTGATTTTCTGGTCACTATAGGTCAAAGGTCAAGGTCACTAGGTCAAAGGTCAAGTTCACGATGACCTGAAATAGTAAAATGGTTTCCCGGTGATAACTCAAGATCACTTATGCCTAGGATCATGAAACTTCATAGATACATTGATCATGACTCGCAGATACCCCCTATTGATTTTCAGGTCACTAGGTCAAAGGTCAACGTCACGATGACCCGAAATAGTAAAATGGTTTCCGGATGATTACTCAAGAACGCTTAGGCCTAGGATCATAAAACTTCATAGAAAGATTGATCATAACTCATAAATGACCCCTAAAGATTTTCAGGTCAATAGGTCAAAGGTCAAGGTCACGATGACCCGAAATAGTAAAATGGTTTCCGGATGATAAGTCTAGAACGCTTATGCCTAGGATCATAAAACTTCATAGGTACATTGATCATGACTTGAAGATGACCCCTATTGATTCTCAGGTCACTAGGTCAAAGGTCAAGGTCATGGTGACCCGAAATAGTAAAATGGTTTCCAGATGATAACTCAAGAATGCTTATGCCTAGGATCACGAAACTAAATAGGTACATTGATCATGACTGGAAGATGACCCCTATTGTTTTTCAGGTCACTAGGTCAAAGGTCAAGGTCACGGTGACCTGAAATAGTAAAATGGTTTCTGGATGATAACTCGAGAACGCTTAGGCCTAGGATCATGAAACTTGATAGGTACAATGATCAAGACTTGCAGATGACCCCTATTGATTTTCAGGTCACTAGGTCAAATGTCAAGGTCACGGTGACCTGAAATAGTAAAATTGTTTCTGGATGATAACTCAAGAACGCTTATGCCTAGGTTCATGAAACTTCATAGGTATATTGATCATGACTCGCAGATGACCCCTATTGATTATCAGGTCACTAAGTCAAAGGTCAAGGTCACAGTGCCAAAAAACGTATTCACACAATGGCTGTCAAGGTCACGGTGACTCAAATTAGAAAAATGGTTTCCGGATGATAACTCAAGAATGCTTACGCCTAGGATCATAAAACTTCATAGGTACATTGATCATGACTCGCAGATGAAATAATGATGAAACTTGTCTGGACAATATCTAGGTAAGGTTTGACATTTGGTAAAGATTGAATGAACCGACTCCTCTCAGGTGAGCAAACTAGGGCCATCTTGGCCCTCTTGTTTCAAATACATTTGTAATAAGAAGGTTAATTTTTCTGTATTAGTCATATAGGAAGGATAGGAATAAATGTTATCTTGTCAAATTTGATCCTACCATATCTAAAATTTCAAATACAAATCATAAAATTTCACCCCCCCCCTAAAAAATTAATTAAGATTTTTAGCTAACCTGAGAATTAAATGCTCACATTGTGTTGTTGTGCAGAGATTGCCTCTTGTGCGTAGTGCGTCTTCCATCAAATGTGGGCATCATTTGCCTTGTGAGCGCTCCAAATTTATTGCCCTTTTGTTATTATGCCCCCCTTCGAAGAAGAGGGGGTATATTGCTTTGCTCATGTCGGTCGGTCGGTAGGTCGGTCAGTCCGTCCACCAGGTGGTTTCCGGATGATAACTCAAGAACGCATGGGGCTAGGATCATGAAACTTCATAGGTACATTGATCATGACTCGCAGATGACCCCTATTGATTTTGAGGTCACTAGGTCAAAGGTCAAGGTCACAGGTGAAGGTCACAGTTACTGGAAATAGGCATTATAAGGATTAAGCATGGTTCAAACAAGGGAAACAACTACGGTTTATGCATGTTTTTTTTATTACAGATTTGCCTCCCTTTAATTCATTCAAAATCTCATTTTACAGCAGAGATTCCAAATCTGACCTGTAAATGAACCCCATATTTACTGCCAGTGCTAGGTTACCTTTTCCCATTTGATCATTCTTAAGTATTGGTATTGTAATGCTGCTACTGCTGCTGCTACTGCTACTGCTACTACTACTACTACTACTACTACTGCTACTACTACTACTACTACTACTACTACTACTACTACTACTACTATTACTACTTCTACTACTACTACTACTACTACTACTACTACTACTACTACTACTACTACTTCTACTACTACTACTACTACTACTACTACTACTACTACTACTACTACTACTACTCCTCCTCCTCCTCCACCACCACCTGCCCCCCTTTGAAGAAGAGGGGGTATATTGCTTTGCTCATGTCGGTCGGTCAGTCGGTCGGTCCGTCCACCAGGTGGTTTCCGGATGATAACTCAAGAACGCTTGGGGTCATATTTGGCTTACTGGGGGGCATTGTATTTCTCAAAGAATTTTAGTCACAACAAACATCCCACGAATATATTGGCTGAGCTTGAAACTGGGTTATGTGGGGTCTAAAACTAGGTAAAATTACAGGAAATGTGTGTGAACACTCTAGAAGTCAGATTTGTTTTTGGCAATATTTGATATGTATTTGATAAAACTTGTTGAGAAAATTTGTCGTAATGGTTGCCTCCAGAAGGTGAGTACCTTGGAGTCTCCCACGAGTGCCGCAGGGCCCTGTTGTTGGCATTGGTACGAGTGAAAATCAGACTTTACTAGGAGTGGTATGAAAATGAGTGCTGTTTCTCAGAAATCTCACTGTCTTTATCAGTCTCAGGATCTGCTTGACGAAAAATATATGGATGAAGTTGATGACTTGATTGACCAGAAGCTCCTTCAGGCCTTCCCTGAACTGTTGCAATACCAAGGTGTTGAACAGGTGAGGTATATTTCATCTATAATACTGATGATTACTTTTAACATTTTTTAGCTCATCTATTTTTTGAAAAAAAATTATGAGCTATTGTCATCACCTTGGCGTCGGCCTTGGCGTCGGTGTCCGGTTAAGTTTTGCGTTTAGGTCCACTTTTCTCAGAAAGTATCAATGCTATTGCATTCAAACTTGGTACACTTACTTACTATCATGAGGGGACTGGGCAGGCAAAGTTAGATAACTCTGGCGTGCATTTTGACAGAATTATGTGCCCTTTTTATACTTAAAAAATTGAAAATTTTGGTTAAGTTTTGCGTTTAGTTCCACTTTTATTAGTAAGTATCAATGCTATTGCATTCAAACTTGGTACACTTACTTACTATCATGAGGGGACTGGGCAGGCAAAGTTAGATAACTCTGGCATGCATTTTGACAGAATTATGTGCCCTTTTTATACTTAGAAAATTGACAATTTTGGTTAAGTTTTGTGTTTAGGTCCATTTTATTCCTTAAGCATCAAAGCTATTGCTTTCATACTTGCAACACTTACTAACTATCATAAGGGGACTGTGCAGGCAAAGTAATGTAACTCTGACTGGCATTTTGACAGAATTATGCGCCCTTTTTACACTTAGAAAATTGAAAATTTGATTAAGTTTTGTGTTTAGGTCAACTTTATTCCTACAGTATCAAAGCTATTGCTTTCATACTTGCAAGATTTATGAACTATCATAAGGGGACCGTGCAGGCAAAGTTATGTAACTCTGACTGGCATTTGGACGGAATTATGGGCCCTTTATACTTAGAAAATTGAAAATTTGGTTAAGATTTATGTTTTGGTCCACTTTACACCTAAAGTATCATAGATATTGCTTTCATACTTGGAACACTCACAAACTATCATAAGGGTACAGTAAAAGGACAAGTTGCATAACTCTGGTTGTCATTGTTACGGAATTATGGCCCTTTTTTGACTTAGTAACTTTTAATATATGGTTAAATTTTGTGTTTCGATCCACTTTACTTCTTAAGTATCAAGGCTATTGCTTTCAAACTTCCAATACTTACATGCTATCATGAGGTTACTGTACCTGGCAACTTGAATTTTACTTTGACCTTTGAATGACCTTGACTCTCAAGGTCAAATTATTATATTTTGCTAAAATTGCCATAACTTCTTTATTTATGATTAGATTTGATTGATACTTTGATGAAACTACTCTTACCTGACATACCACAATAGACTCCACCCAAACCATCCCCCGTGCCGTTTTCCCAACGCGCGGCTGGTAGTTATTGTCAAGATATGTTCATTTGCTGATCACACTGTTCAACATGATTGGCAGGAAAGACACATTTCCTCCGAGGCCCTTATGACTGCACACATTCATTTTTATGCTCCCGGTAGGGTGGCATATAGCATTTGCACTTTCTGTCTGTCCGCCCGTAGTCCGTCCAAAAACTTTAACATTGGCCATAACTTTTGCAATATTGAAGCTCGCAACTTGATATTTGGCATGCATGTGTATCTCATGGAGCTGCACATTTTGAGCGGTGAAAGGTCAAGTCAATGTCATCCTTCAAGGTCAAAGGTCAAAAAAACGAATCCAAGGGAAGTAATAAGCTTTAAAGGGAGATAATTATCTGTACCTGCCAAATGATAAAATAAAATAATAAAAATCAAAGCGGCGCAGTAGGGCGCATTGTGTTTCTGAAGAACACATCTCTTGTTTCAACTTTATACTGAATCTCATATGTTTGCTCACACATTACAAGCATTCTTATTAGTAAATATTTTGAGTTCAGACTATGTATTAGACTAAGAGCTTTCATAGTTTTGGGTCCAGACTGTAAAACACGTCACAGTATTCCTTTTCATGGATAGGAAGTAGTGATTGCCCGTTCACACTGGCGAGGAAATTTATGTTCTGACTAGTCGATTTCAAAATTGTGTAGTCTGTTAAAGCAAAATGCTTTTCTAATAAAGCTTGAAACAGTTTTCCCACAGTTTATCAGTTTATTTTAAAACGAACAGAGAAAAAAGCCCATAACACATCGAGTCTTGACAGCAATTTTGTTAAATTGGCTGATTTTGTTTTGTGAAAAATAAGTATTTTATAATTAGATATTGTCCTTGGTCATTGGATTCTAATTCTCAAGGGGCGACAAATGTACTAGAGAAAGTACTGTGTGGGCAACCTATTGTAAAAAAGTTAGTGTTTAAACTCGATTGTATAGAACATTCGCTCGATTCTAATGGACAGTTTTAAAAGAAGTTTTCTAACAAAAAATCCAGTCTTGTAGTAATGTGTTGTCCGTGAAAAGCCTGTGATGAAGGTACGGGTGAATCAGAAACGACACTGCACACATGCTTTAAGTCCAGTTTTCCAAGAATGCAGCTCTAATGTTTGTTGTGTTTGTCAGGCTGGTTTCCAGCTCTTATGTTTGCTGTGTTTGTCAGGCTGGTTTCCAGCTTTAATGTTTGTTGTGTTTGTCAGGCTGGTTTCTAGCTCTAATGTTTGCTGTGTTTATTAGGCTGGTTTCCAGCTTAAATGTCTGCTGTGTTTGTCAGACTGTTTTCCAGCTTAAATGTTTGTTGTGTTTTCCAGGCTGGTTTTCAGCTCTAATCTTGTTTTGTGTTTGCCAGGCTATATTCCGGGAGATGGGCAGTGGAGGGGCAAGAGACCAGTCCAGAAACCTGAGGGCCTCCCCTGGCAGGCAGTATGAGATGGCATATCAGGTACTAATCAGGTTAAAGCTTGTTACTGGACATTGTAAAACTATAGTCAGCCATATGTTTCTTGCAAGTTTATTTTATATCCCCTATACACAGTTTTATGAAATGGCCTACATTCTGGGAACATAAGGATTAATGCATGTGTGCAAAATATCAACCAAGATTAGTGTGTGCAATCCTTACAAGCTAATCAGAGACAAAACTTTCCTTTTTTATGGAATTTTTCATTTTATGAAATTCACTTCTAAATCCAGTCCAGTCAAGTGTTTTCCCTGATAAGCCTGTGCAGACTGCTCACTTTTATCTGGGACGACATTTTATGAACACGCATTAAGCCCTGTGATACCAGAACAAGGCTCTGCTTGATGCTGAACATTTTAGAACTATAAGAAGCCTTATATTTCTTATTATTTCTTTTTAAAGTCCTGTTACACAGTTATATAAGCTCACCTGAGCAAAATGTGCTCATGGTGAGCGTTTGTGATTGCCTTTTGCAGTCTGCAAAACTCACTTTTTTGTCTTCATAGCCAATGTGGCTATGAAACTTCAAAAATGTCATAGCCAGAAGAAATTTTTCATAGCCAGAAAAAAAATGAACTAGAAATGGCGCAGCAGAGGCCGACGCGAATCCCCACGCCGAATGTTTGACCTAGGTGTGCCCCAGGGTTGGTAATGGGGCCATGCATAGCTGAGATTGACCGTATTGTCATAAGAGAAGTTCATCATCAATTAGAAGTGAATCGGTGTAGAAAAGAAGAACTTATAGTAAAAGGCAATTTTGGGCGGGTGTGGTCTATGTGGGCAGGGCCCCAGGGTTGGTAATGGGGCCATGCATAGTTGAGATTGACCGTATTGTCATAAGAGAGGTTCAGTATCAATTTGAAGTGAATCGGTGTAGAAATGAAGAAATTATAGTAAAAGGCAATTTTGGGTGGGTGTGGTCTATGTGGGCGGGGCGCCCCAGGGTTGGTAATGGGGCCATGCATAGTTGAGATTGACTGTATTGTCATAAGAGAAGTTCAATATCAATTTGAAGTGAATCGGTGTAGAAATGAAGAAATTATAGTAAAGGCAATTTTGGGTGGGTGTGGTCTATGTGGGCGGGGCCCCAGGGTTGGTTATGGGGCCATGCATAGTTGAGATTGACCCTAATGTCATAAGAGAAGTTCAGTATCAATTTGAAGTGAATCCGTGTAGAAATGAAAAAATTATAGTAAATGGAATTTTTTGGTGGGTGTGGCCTATGTGGGCGGGCGCCCCAGGGTTGGGATTGGGGCCATGCATAGTTGAGATTGACCCTAATGTCATAACAAAAGTTCAGTATCAATTTGAAGTGAATCCGTGTAGAAATGAAAAAATTATAGTAAATGGAAATTTTTGGTGGGTGTGGCCTATGTGGGCGGGGCGCCCCAGGGTTGGGAATGGGGCCATGCATAGTTGAGATTGACCCTAATGTCATAACAAAAGTTCAGTATCAATTTGAAGTGAATCGGTGTAGAAATAAAGAAGTAAATGTAAAATAACCTAAAAAAATGAGTGATAATTTCTGACGCGGCCCCACCCCAACCGCTATAACTTTTGACCCAGGGGTCAGATCAAAATTCCAAATAGTGCAGGGTCGCACATATGCTCATAGCTACCATGTGTGTAAGTTTCAAGGTTCTAGTGCTTTTAGTGTAGGAGGAGATAGTGGCCAGGACGGACGGACAGACAGACGGACGGACGGACGGACGGACGGCGGAGATAACCACAATATCCCCACCTTTTTTTCAAAAAGCGTGGGGATAATTAATTTACAATGACATTATCATGAAAGGAGGAACACAGTCGTTTTATATAGATTGCATTTGGGGGGTAACCGTAAGATTGTAAACAAATCAGTATTCCAGGTTTCAAACGTTTATTCCGTCGTTGCTTTCAGTTTCAGTTTAAAAATTATTGGCTTTAGCAGTACAATAAAAGTGTAATTCTCGGCAGCAAGTAGTTACCAGTAAAAATACATAAGCGGTGCTCACGGGTATCGATCTTAATCATATGAATGATAAACACCAGGGCTCATGAGTTCAAGTGTTTTGATTTAATTGATCACTATATTTTGAAATATATTTTTTATTTGTATGCATTTACTTTCATAATACACTAAGGGATATAAAATAAAGTCGTCTACGTATGGATACATTGGCACTATGCAGGGGTGAGTTAGTTTATGTGTGTATGGTTATGAATTCACAATAAATTGCGCATTGACTGGGGAATTATTTTTTAAGAGTTTTGAAACACGAAACAAGTTAACAGTATAACACCCTAGAGTAAATCGTATTCATATTTACTGTTGGGAATGTGTTGCGCGCGTTAACTTTTTGTGCATAAATACATGTCCATAACGACGTCATTTCATCGCTTAGGTAAACTACTGCATATGTAAATACAATGCCCGCGTTCTCATTGGTTACTATCGATGTTAATGTACCGCTTAACTCCGCCTGCAAGGCGGTGTACTAATTGTGTTAGAAAACTATCAAAATGGAAAACTATCAAAACTGTCGGCAAAATGACACTTGCTTTCATCTTTTGATCTTAGCCTTAATTGTTTGGAGTGAATGCCCATGTATGCTAGTTGACTGGATAAGCTTTTACATCAGTCGATCATGATAATAAACTGATATTTTAAAAGCGTAATCGGTGACTTTATAACATGTGTAAATATTGAAGTGTTACACTGTTACGGATATTTATTAATTTCAAAGCTATTAATAACACACATTCAACTGTTTTACTTAATTTAAGAACAAAAATGCGCACTATTATTTCATTTATCGGCGTAAAATTCAAGTTCAGTTTACCAAAAGTATTACGACATTTTTAATACGTGAGCCAGACTTTAAACTCTATAACAGCTAAGGGAGATCACTAATGAAAACTAGAAAACTAAGGGAAGTAACCAAGCGGTGTCACTGTTAGAATTTACTCCTGAAATGCGTAAATTGATTATTTATTTGTTTATTTCCTCTGGGTTTTTTTCATCGCAATTCAGGCGATCTATATTCAATTTTTCTATCGCCAGAGCTGAGATTTCATCGCATTGGCGATCAGGCGATAGGGGAATTTTGCAGACTGCTTTTGTCAGTAGTTCATCGTTTGTTGTAAACATTTACCTTGTTAACACTCTAGTAGCCACATTTATTGTCAAATCTAAGTGAAGCATGGTCGGAACAAAAAACAACAACTTGTGAATACTCTGTAAGTCACTTTATTTAGTCCAATCGTCATGAATCAGCTCGCACTTTTTTAGTCTAGTTCCTTTGGGTCTTATTGAGCGCCTTAAGGCCCATAGCCCTCTTGTTAATTCAAGCTCCTGTAATCATCACTAGCCACAACCAGTAGTGGGTGGGAGGCCAAATAGTTTATGCAGCAAAATAACTATAAAATTTCATAAGCTCGGAATTCCTAAGGCCTTAAATGTTAACTATTGAGAATGTATTGTTGCATCAGCAAGATTTAATTCCAACGAGGGCCCTTGCGCATAAAACTGAGCACTACTCATGGTTTACATGCCATACTATTGTTACAACTTGCTTAATATTTAAATTTAGGTGGGTATGGCAGGGGTAGCTTGTCTATTGTAACAAGATCTAGTTTAAATGGATGGTTCTTGCATTACAGCTACCAAAATCAGGCAGTGCAGAGCAAACTACAGGCCAGGGAAAGAAAGGGAAGAAGAACAGGAACCAACCATTGTCCCCTGCCGCTGTAAGTTTAAGGAACCATTGTGAATATGTCTTAAAATTAATGCTGGTATGATACTCACCGATATTTGTACAGCTGCAAAACACAATAATTGTGGTGACTCAACTCAATTAAAGATTCTGAGTAAAGTTTAGGACAATATAATTGTTTTAGTCAGTTCTATTGCAAAAAAAGTCTATGATATTATGTTAAAATAAATAGAGAACTCTCGGTTGTTCTAATGCATTGTGAACGTATGACAAAGACAAATGCCCGAACAAAAGCAGTCATAATTAATATTAAAAAGAGGGTAACCAAGTCTGTAATGTCCATTCACTCAAGGAATTTGAGCTCTAATTTTTTGCAAACTGTAAAAAGTCCTATCTCCTATGTTGTGTACATCTTGCACGCAGTTCATTCTTTTTTGCAATGATGTACAATATCTGCATATGTTTCAAGAAATCCCCAAATAAATTTTAGAATTTAAAACATGAGAAATTTCTTGCAGCTTTCCAACTCTCTTGTTCACTCATTAAGTGTTTGGTTGTTGAAATTTGGGCTTAATGCATGCATGTTAAGTAGCGTCACAAATAATCGTGTGCAGTTTGTGCAGGCCAATCATGGATGGCACTTTCTGCCTTAAATGGGTGTTTTCTAAGAAAAGACTTTCTGTACAAGAATGAGAGACCAAATATCACCTAGCTATAATTATGCTGCAACTTTTGCACTGGACAGAACTCATAAAACGGAAAGCTTAAATTGGGCACAGACTAACACAACCTTAAGTAAGGATAGCTGTTTGTTTGTAGCAGCACAATGAATCTGGTCAGAATAGCGTGGGAATCAAGCACAAGAAGAACAAAAATAAAGGGGCAGAAAACAAACCATCAACAAATGTAACGATTGTGAGTATGAACTGTTTTCAATTATTTTGTCACAAATATTTTAGCATTGTTCTGCGAAACAAGCCTAAATGCTGTGCATAAAGTCTGCGTCTGAGTAAATTATGTCTGCTTTAGTATCTATGCTAGTTCAGTTTTGTGGATTTGTTTGTCAGTCTGTTTCTTAAATAACAAATGTATCTATTTAAATATGTTTTGTCATTATTAAAAGCTCGATAAAGCAGTCAAAATGGTTGAGTGTATGTGCTAGAACGTGTTTCTGTGTGCATCTTAGCTTATCCGGACTTGAATTTTATCATTATCAAAGCAATTAAAAAAACTAAACACACAAATGTTCAGCTTAATTTGAAGACATCACCCTACTGTAAAGGTCAAGGTCATCTGTATAATTAATGGTCTAATTTGGCCATTAAATAAGTATGAAGACTGTATCAAGGTCGTGGTTACTAAACTGGAACTAAACCGTTTCCACTCAAGACAAGTTTGGAACTTAGTTTAACAGGGCAGTTGTGTATGAAGGTAGCTTGCTTGAACTCCTGCCATGAGATTGCATTTTGGGCCAGTCAGGTAAGGTCAAGGTCACTACATTTAAAAAAAAAGCTGTTTGTTACCAGGAGGGCATAGGGGCATGGGGCAATACATTCAAAGGGGCACTTTCACTCGCAGCTTAGGCAAAAAAGGCAAATTATGTTCTGTGAAAACCTGGTTTGGGGAGGATCATTAAATCCCATCATTGGCAGTTGTGGGAATAACAAAAAAAAATTAACAAGCACACTTATTTACTCAATTTCAAGTGTAATTGATGTATTTTACTTACTTTGATTAATATTAATATATTTGCCTTGCAATGTTTTCCATTAAAGTTCCATGCTGTTTCAGTAAACTGTACTGCATGACAAACATAATAATCAATAAACATATATGCATATGAAACTGATTATTCACAGATCTAACATTTAAATGAAACCATGTTTGTCTTATACCATTTCCTAATGATAATCTTGTAAGATGTTTGAACTTTGGGAGTAACTGAATGCTAATTTGTGGACATTTGTTCTGTGATACACATCCACTGTGTATTCATTATGTTGTTTGTATCTAAAGCGTTTACTGCATCGTTAATTATCACAGGCAACTCATTTATTCCTACTTACTGTATAATGACCATTGTTTATTCGATTATTATGTTATTTTTTTGCTGAGAGCCATGTGTTCTTTTCTATATTGTCAGCCATGATGTAAGCAACAGATGCGCTTAGCAATATAGTATCGTATATGTCAGACTTAATTCGCATTTCACATTTTGTTTAAGTGGTATATGGTACAATAATTGTTTAAATAATTTCTTTTCTAAAAGACCATAAAGATAAAGATACAGCTTGTTGTATTTGAAATTAAATTAGACATAAATGTTTTGATATTACTGTATTATGCATGAAATGCAAAATTTCCAAGAGGATTTCACTTGGTTTTCATCATAAGTGTCCTATGTAAATGTCCATGATTTTATCCTGGAGAGTAATCATTAAATCTTATCAGAAGACCTAACATAAAATGTGCACAAGTATTTTTATTAAATTACATTAAAACATAAAAAGTTTTAGATCTTGTTTGATTGAATTGCCATGTTTCTTGGAGCCTCCACTATTGTCTGTGCCTTCATTTCTACAATAACCCAGTCACCCAGACCTTGAAAGGGGCTTATTTTATAACAAGTTTTCTCTCTTGTTGGTAAATAAAACAATTTTAAACACTATCTATTTTTGCAATTTTACTTCATGAAGGGGTATGGCCTTATCTTGCATTTGTTGTTTGCTGCCACCTAATTATCACACCATAGATAAGATGGTAAAAAGATTTTCATTTCAACAAAACAGAGACAAATCCGGTGTTTATGGTCCCAACCAGTCTGCTTGTGCTGTCTACACAACAGATATGAAAATTCTATCAAGATGGGAAGAAATCCAAAGCTCTGTAGATGAATGTAAAGGAAATTTATGCTCTTGCAAACAGAGTATGAGGGGCATCGTTTCACACCAATATTATCTTCAAGGGATCCTCAGCACAAGAATGGTTAAGATTCAGAGGTCTTTTAAATAAGAGAGGGGGTCCCGATCATTTAAAAAAAGCGTGGGGATATTGTGGTTATCTCCGCCGTCTGTCCGTCCGTCTCTCCGTCTGTCTGTCCTTGCCACTATCTCCTCCTACACTATAACCACTAGAACCTTGTAATTACACACATGGTAGCTATGAGCATATGTGCGACCCTGCACTATTTTGATTTTGATCCGACCCTTGGGTCAAAAGTTATGGGGGTTAGGGTGGGGCCGGGTTAGAGATTTTCATTCATTTTTATGCCCCCGGTACGGTGCATTGGCACTAACTTTTGCAATATTGAAGATAGCAACTTGATATTTGGCATGCATGTGTATCATGGAGCTGCACATTTTGAGTGGTGAAAGATCAAGGTCATCCTTCAAGGTCAAAGATAAAAAAAACAAATCCAAGGGAAGTAATAAGCTTTAAAGGGAGGGAAGTAATGAACCTGCCAAATGATAATTTGTTTTTAAATAAATCAAAGCGGCGCAGACTGGGGCATTGTGATTCTGACAAACACATCTCCTGTTTTATGTTATTTTACATTAACTTCTTCATTTCTACACTGATTCACTTCCAATGGATACTGAACATCTCTTATGTCAATACAGTCAATCTCAACTATGCATGGCCCCATTACCAACCCTGGGGTGCCCCCTGGGTCAAACATGCGGCTTGGGGATACGCGTCGGCCTCTGCCGCACCATTTCTAGTTTTACAATAAACTCAACTATAAATACATGTTTTATATGAAACCAGACATAATGCGCCATTTCTAGTACTTAAAAATGTTATGTACCAACAAAAAGTTAAAATAAAGACATTTAATGTTTTGTAATAGGATGTTTCTGTAAATAGGTTTCATCTATGCATTTTAGGAGCTTTCCAGCCTTTCTAGTTTTTCGTTGTTTCCCTACTTTTTATGCCCCCTTTTCGAAGAAAAGGCGGCATAAAGTGATCGGACTGTCCGTCTGTCTGTCTTTCCGTCACACTTTGCGTTTAGGTTTCGAAAAATGCTCATAACTTCTATGTCCCTTGAGATATAACCTTCATATTTGGTATGCATGTGTATATGGACAACGCCTTTCCATAGGCACAAAAAAAATTACCCCTGTGACCTTGACCTTGAACTTAAGGTCCGCGTTTAGGTTTCAAAATCTGCGTTTAGGTTTTGATAAATGCTCATAACTTCTATGTCCCTTGAGAAATAACCTTCATATTTGGTATGCATGTGAATATGGACAAGGCCTTTCCATACGCACAAAAAATTTAACCCCTGTGACCTTGACCTTGAAGTTAGGGTCCGCGTTTAGGTTTCGAAATCTGCGTTTAGGTTTTGAAAAATGCTCATTACTTCTATGTCCCTTGAGATATTACCTTCATATTTGGTATGCATGTGTATACGGACAAGGCCTTTCCATACGCACACAAATTTTGACCCCTGTGACCTTGACCAAGAACTTAGGGTCCGCCTTTAGGTTTTGATATCTGTGTTTAGGTTTCGAAAAAAGCTCAAAACTTCTATCAAGCGTTTATAGGGGGCATAAGTCATCCTATGGTGACAGCTCTTGTTCATTATTATTTTTTTTAATTTGCCTATTTTTCCTTGTTTATTAGCTCCACTGGCCAGAGGCCAGCAGGGCTTATGTCATGGTCCTGTGTCCATTGTGCGTGCGTCCGTGCGTGCGTTAACTTTTCCTTAAAATATCTTCTTCTCCTAAACTACTGGTCCAATTCTGATGAAATTTCTCAGGAATGTTCCTGGGGTGAACCTCTTTCAAATTTGTTCAAATTATGCCCCTTTGGTCAAATTTGACCCTGCCCCGGGGGTCCGGGGGTCACAATAATGAAAATTTGCTTATATAAGGCCTATTTTGTGAAAACTTTAAAAATCTTCTCCTCCATAACCATTGGGCCTAGGGCTATCAAATTTGGTATGTAGAGACATCTAATAGTCCTCTACCAAATTTCTTCAAATTATGCCCCTGGGGTCAAATTTGACCCTGCCCCGGGGGTCACAAAATTGAACATATGCTTATATAAGGCCTATTTTGTGAAAACTTTAAAAAAAATTCTCGTCAATAACTATTAGGCCTAGGGCTTTCAAATTTGGTATGTAGAGACATCTAATAGTCCTCTACCAAATTTCTTCAAATTATGCCCCTACGGGTCAAATTTGACGCTGCCCCGGGGTCACAAAATTGAACATATGCTTATGTAAGGCCTATTTTGTGAAAATTTTCAAAATCTTATCGTCCATAACCATTGGGCCTAGGGCTATCAAATTTGATATGTAGAGACATCTAATAGTCCTCTACCAAATTTCTTCAAATTATGCCCCTGGGGTCAAATTTGATCCTGCCCCGGAGGGCCACAAAATTGAACGTATGCTTATATAGGGTCTATTTTGTGAAAACTTTACAAATTCTTTTCCATAACCATTGGGCATAGGGCTACCAAATTTGGTATGTAGCGACATCTTATAGTCCTCTACCAAGGTTTTTAACCAGGTTTTCCGAAGGAAAAAACTGGTTATTAGATTGGCGAATGCGGGCGGGCTGGCTGGCTGGCTGGCTGGCGGGCGGGTGGAACAAGCTTGTCCGGGCCATAACTATGTCGTTCATTGTCAGATTTTAAAATCATTTGGCACATTTGTTCACCATCATTGGACGGTGTGTCGCGTGAAATAATTACGTCAATATCTCCAAGGT
Organism: Dreissena polymorpha; assembly: GCF_020536995.1. Classification (NCBI taxonomy): domain Eukaryota; kingdom Metazoa; phylum Mollusca; class Bivalvia; order Myida; family Dreissenidae; genus Dreissena; species Dreissena polymorpha. Next base: position 139,627,982 of record NC_068356.1, on the reverse strand, counting down.
CAAGGTCACACTTTGAGTTCAAAGGTCAAAAATGGCCATAAATGAGCTTGTCCTGGCCATAACTATGTCATTCATTGTGAGATTTTAAAATCATTTGGCACATTTGTTCACCATCATGGGACGGTGTGTAGCACGAAAGAATAACGTCAATATCTCCAATGTCAAGGTCGCCACGACTAAAAATAGATTTTTTTAAAAAACAAACTTACAAAGGGGGTTATTTTTGTTTGTTCATTTGAAAAGTTCAGTTTGAGTTTTCTCCCTTTATCAGATTTTTTTTTCACAATGAAAACCTGGTTTTGTGACAATTTTGTCCCTTGTTCAAATTATACCCCTGGGGTCAAGTTTGACCCTGCCCCGAGGGTCACAAAATTGAACATATGCTCTTATAAGGCCTATTTTGTGAAAACTTTAAAAACTTTTTTGTCCATAACTGTATGGCATAGGGCTACCAAATTTGGTATGTAGTGACATGTAATAGTTCTCTCCTTAGTTCATTCAAATTATGCCCCTGGGGTCAAATTTGAAACTGCCCCCGGGGTCACAAATTTCAATATATGCTTATAAAGGTCTTATTTTTTGAAAACTTTAAAATTTTCTTGTCCATAAACATTGGGCCTAGGGCTACCAAATTTGGTATGTATTGACATCTTATAGTCCTCTACCAAGTTTGTTCAAATTATGCCCCTTGGGTCAAGTTTGACCCTGCCCTGAGGGTCACAAAATTGAACATATGCTTATATAAGGCCTATTGTGGGAAAACTTTAAAAATCTTTTTGTCCATAACCGTATGGCATAGGGCTACCAAATTTGGTATGTAGTGACATGAAATAGTTCTCTTCTTAGTTTGTTCAAATTATGCCCCTGGGTTGAAATTTGAAACTGCCCCGGGAGTCACAAAATTGAATATATGCTTATGTAGGGCTTATTTTGTGAAAACTTTAAAATCTACTTGTCTATAACCATTGGGTCTAGGGCTACCAAATTTGGTATGTAGTTACATCTTATAGTCCTCTACCAAGTTTGTTCAAATTATGCCCCTGAGGGTCAAATTTGACCCTGCCCTGGGGATCACAAAATTGAACATACGCTTATATAAGGCCTATTTTGTGAAGACTTTAAAACTTCTTGTCCATAAACATTGGGCCTAGGGCTACCAAATTTGGTATGTAGTGAAATCTTATCGTTCTCTACCAAGTTTGTTCAAATTATGCCCCTGGGGTCAAATTTGACCCTGCCCCGGGGGTCACAAAAATGAACATATGCTTATATAAGGCCTATTTTGCGAAAACTTAAAAAAAATTATCGTCAATAACTATTGGGCCTAGGGCTAGCAAATTTGGTATGTAGAGACATCTAATAGTCCTCTACCAAATTTTTTCAAATTATGCCCCTGGGGTCAAATTTGACGCTGCCCCGGGGTCACAAAATTGAACATATGCTTATATAAGGCCTATTTTGTGAAAATTTTCAAAATCTTATCGTCCATAACCATTGGGCATAGGGCTATCAAATTTGGTATGTAGAGACATCTAATAGTCCTCTACCAAATTTCTTCAAATTATGCCCCTGGGGTCAAATTTGACCCTGCCCTGGGGGTCACAAAATTGAACATATGCTTATATAAGGCCTATTTTGTGAAAACTTTCAAAATCTTTTGGTCCATAACCATTGGGCCTAGGGCTAATAAATTTGGTTTGTAGAGACAGCTTTTAGTCCTCTTCCAAATTTCTTCAAATTATGCCCCTGGGGTCAAATTTGACCCTGCCCCGGGGGTCACAAAATTGAACGTATGCTTATATAGGGTCTATTTTGTGAAAACTTTACAAATTCTTATCCATAACCATTGGGCATAGGGCTACCAAATTTGGTATGTAGCAACATCTTATAGTCCTCTACCAAGGTTTTTCAAATTATTCCCCTGGGGTCAAGTTTGACCCTGCCCCGAGGGTCACAAAATTGAACATATGCTCTTATAAGGCCTATTTTGTGAAAACTTTAAAAACTTTTTTGTCCATAACTGTATGGCATAGGGCTACCAAATTTGGTATGTAGTGACATGTAATAGTTCTCTCCTTAGTTCGTTCAAATTATGCCCCTGGGGTCAAATTTGAAACTGCCCGGGGGTCACAAATATTAATATATGCTTATAAAGGTCTAATTTTTTGAAAACTTCAAAATTTTCTTGTCCATAAGCATTGGGCCTAGGGCTACCAAATTTGGTATGTATTGACATCTTATAGTCCTCTACCAAGTTTGTTCAAATTATGCCCCTGGGGTCAAGTTTGACCCTGCCCTGAGGGTCACAAAATTGAACATATGCTTATATAAGGCCTATTGTGGGAAAACTTTAAAAATCTTTTTGTCCATAACCGTATGGCATAGGGCTACCAAATTTGGTATGTAGTGACATGAAATAGTTCTCTTCTTAGTTTGTTCAAATTATGCCCCTGGGGTGAAATTTGAAACTGCCCCGGGGGTCACAAAATTGAATATATGCTTATGTAGGGCTTATTTTGTGAAAACTTTAAAATCTACTTGTCCATAACCATTGGGTCTAGGGCTACCAAATTTGGTATGTAGTTACATCTTATAGTCCTCTACCAAGTTTGTTCAAATTATGCCCCTGAGGGTCAAATTTGACCCTGCCCTGGGGATCACAAAATTGAACATACGCATATATAAGGCACATTTTGTGAAGACTTTAAAACTTCTTGTCCATAAACATTGGGCCTAGGGCTACCAAATTTGGTATGTAGTGAAATCTTATCGTTCTCTACCAAGTTTGTTCAAATTATGCCCCTGGGGTCAAATTTGACCCTGCCCCGGGGGTCACAAAAATGAACATATGCTTATATAAGGCCTATTTTGCGAAAACTTTAAAAAAATTCTCGTCAATAACTATTGGGCCTAGGGCTAGCAAATTTGGTATGTAGAGACATCTAATAGTCCTCTACCAAATTTTTTCAAATTATGCCCCTGGGGTCAAATTTGACGCTGCCCCGGGGTCACAAAATTGAACATATGCTTATATAAGGCCTATTTTGTGAAAATTTTCAAAATCTTATCGTCCATAACCATTGGGCCTAGGGCTATCAAATTTGGTATGTAGAGACATCTAATAGTCCTCTACCAAATGTCTTCAAATTATGCCCCTGGGGTCAAATTTGACCCTGCCCCGGAGGGCCACAAAATTGAACGTATGCTTATATAAGGCCTATTTTGTGAAAACTTTCAAAATCTTTTGGTCCATAACCATTGGGCCTAGGGCTAATAAATTTGGTTTGTAGAGACAGCTTTTAGTCCTCTACCAAATTTCTTCAAATTATGCCCCTGGGGTCAAATTTGACCCTGCCCCGGGGGTCACAAAATTGAACGTATGCTTATATAGGGTCTATTTTGTGAAAACTTTACAAATTCTTATCCATAACCATTGGGCATAGGGCTACCAAATTTGGTATGTAGCGACATCTTATAGTCCTCTACCAAGGTTTTTCAAATTATTCCCCTGGGGTCAAGTTTGACCCTGCCCCGAGGGTCACAAAATTGAACATATGCTCTTATAAGGCCTATTTTGTGAAAACTTTAAAAACTTTTTTGTCCATAACTGTATGGCATAGGGCTACCAAATTTGGTATGTAGTGACATGTAATAGTTCTCTCCTTAGTTCGTTCAAATTATGCCCCTGGGGTCAAATTTGAAACTGCCCGGGGGTCACAAATATTAATATATGCTTATAAAGGTCTAATTTTTTGAAAACTTCAAAATTTTCTTGTCCATAAGCATTGGGCCTAGGGCTACCAAATTTGGTATGTATTGACATCTTATAGTCCTCTACCAAGTTTGTTCAAATTATGCCCCTGGGGTCAAGTTTGACCCTGCCCTGAGGGTCACAAAATTGAACATATGCTTATATAAGGCCTATTGTGGGAAAACTTTAAAAATCTTTTTGTCCATAACCGTATGGCATAGGGCTACCAAATTTGGTATGTAGTGACATGAAATAGTTCTCTTCTTAGTTTGTTCAAATTATGCCCCTGGGGTGAAATTTGAAACTGCCCCGGGGGTCACAAAATTGAATATATGCTTATGTAGGGCTTATTTTGTGAAAACTTTAAAATCTACTTGTCCATAACCATTGGGTCTAGGGCTACCAAATTTGGTATGTAGTTACATCTTATAGTCCTCTACCAAGTTTGTTCAAATTATGCCCCTGAGGGTCAAATTTGACCCTGCCCTGGGGATCACAAAATTGAACATACGCATATATAAGGCACATTTTGTGAAGACTTTAAAACTTCTTGTCCATAAACATTGGGCCTAGGGCTACCAAATTTGGTATGTAGTGAAATCTTATCGTTCTCTACCAAGTTTGTTCAAATTATGCCCCTGGGGTCAAATTTGACCCTGCCCCGGGGGTCACAAAAATGAACATATGCTTATATAAGGCCTATTTTGCGAAAACTTTAAAACAATTCTCGTCAATAACTATTGGGCCTAGGGCTAGCAAATTTGGTATGTAGAGACATCTAATAGTCCTCTACCAAATTTTTTCAAATTATGCCCCTGGGGTCAAATTTTACGCTGCCCCGGGGTCACAAAATTGAACATATGCTTATATAAGGCCTATTTTGTGAAAATTTTCAAAATCTTATCGTCCATAACCATTGGGCCTAGGGCTATCAAATTTGGTATGTAGAGACATCTAATAGTCCTCTACCAAATTTCTTCAAATTATGCCCCTGGGGTCAAATTTGACCCTGCCCCGGGGGTCACAAAATTGAACATATGCTTATATAAGGCCTATTTTGTGAAAACTTTCAAAATCTTTTGGTCCATAACCATTGGGCCTAGGGCTAATAAATTTGGTTTGTAGAGACAGCTTTTAGTCCTCTACCAAATTTCTTCAAATTATGCCCCTGGGGTCAAATTTGACCCTGCCCCGGGGGTCACAAAATTGAACGTATGCTTATATAGGGTCTATTTTGTGAAAACTTTACAAATTCTTATCCATAACCATTGGGCATAGGGCTACCAAATTTGGTATGTAGCGACATCTTATAGTCCTCTACCAAGGTTTTTCAAATTATTCCCCTGGGGTCAAGTTTGACCCTGCCCCGAGGGTCACAAAATTGAACATATGCTCTTATAAGGCCTATTTTGTGAAAACTTTAAAAACTTTTTTGTCCATAACTGTATGGCATAGGGCTACCAAATTTGGTATGTAGTGACATGTAATAGTTCTCTCCTTAGTTCGTTCAAATTATGCCCCTGGGGTCAAATTTGAAACTGCCCGGGGGTCACAAATATTAATATATGCTTATAAAGGTCTTATTTTTTGAAAACTTCAAAATTTTCTTGTCCATAAGCATTGGGCCTAGGGCTACCAAATTTGGTATGTATTGACATCTTATAGTCCTCTACCAAGTTTGTTCAAATTATGCCCCTGGGGTCAAGTTTGACCCTGCCCTGAGGGTCACAAAATTGAACATATGCTTATATAAGGCCTATTGTGGGAAAACTTTAAATATCTTTTTGTCCATAACCGTATGGCATAGGGCTACCAAATTTGGTATGTAGTGACATGAAATAGTTCTCTTCTTAGTTTGTTCAAATTATGCCCCTGGGGTGAAATTTGAAACTGCCCCGGGGGTCACAAAATTGAATATATGCTTATGTAGGGCTTATTTTGTGAAAACTTTAAAATCTACTTGTCCATAACCATTGGGTCTAGGGCTACCAAATTTGGTATGTAGTTACATCTTATAGTCCTCTACCAAGTTTGTTCAAATTATGCCCCTGAGGGTCAAATTTGACCCTGCCCTGGGGATCACAAAATTGAACATACGCTTATATAAGGCCTATTTTGTGAAGACTTTAAAACTTCTTGTCCATAAACATTGGGCCTAGGGCTACCAAATTTGGTATGTAGTGAAACGTTATCGTTCTCAACCAAGTTTGTTCAAATTATGCCCCTGGGGTCAAATTTGACCCTGCCCCGGAGGATCACAAAATTGAGCATATGCTTATATAAGGCCTAATTTGTGAAAACTTTAAAAATCTCTTGTCCATGACCATCCAGCCTAATGCTATCAAATTTGGTATGTAGTAAAATCTTATAGTCCTCTACCAAATTTGTTCAAATTTTATCCCTGGGGTCAAATTTGAACCTGCCCCAGGGGTCACAAATTGAACATATCCTTATATAATGCCTATTTTGTGAAAACTTTAAAAAATTCCTATCGATAACCATTAGGCCTAGTGCTACACAATTTTGTATGTAGTGACATTGTATAGTCCTCCTCTTAGTTTGTTCAAATTATGCCCCAGGAGTCAAATTTGACCCTGCCCTGGGGGCCACAAAATCGATTTTATGCTTATATAGTGCCTATTTTATGAAAACTTTAAAAATCTACTTGACCTGAACCATAAGGCATAGGGCTACCAAATTTGTTCAAATTATTCCACTTGGGTCAAATTTGACCCTGTCCGTGGTCACAAAACTGAACATACGTTTATATGGGGCCTATTTTGTGGAAACTTAAAAAATTTCTTGTCCATAACCATTGCGCCAAGGGCAACCAAATTTGGTATATAGTGACATCTAATAAACCTCTACCAAATTTGTTCAAATAATGCCTCTTGGCTCAACTTTGACCCTGCCCTGGGGGGTCACAAAATTGAATAAACGCTTATAAAGCGCCTATTTTGTGAAATCTTTAAAAATCTTTTTGTCGAAAACCATTCAGACTATGTCTACCAAATTTGGTATGCAGTAACATCTTATAGTCCTCTACCAAGTTTGTTCAAATTATGCCCTTTGGGTCAAATTTGACCCTGACCAGCGGGTCACAAAATTTAACATTATATGCGCTTATATCTTGCTTATTTTTTGAAAACTTTTAAAATATTCTTGTCCTTAACTCTAGGACCTAGGGCTACCATATTTTGTATGTACATGTAGTGAGATATAGTAGTCCTCTACGAAGTTTGCTCAAATTATGCCCCTGGGGTTAAATTTGACCAAGCCCAGGGGGTCACAAAAAAGTACATGTGCTTAAATAGGGCCTATATTTAAGTATTTGCACATGCAAAGAATATTTGTTTCCGCCTTTTTTCAGCAGTGGAGTGATACAGGGCCATCATGGCCCTCTTGTCTCAAATGTCTGGAGTATTCCTAGTTTTTAGCTCATCTATTTTTTGAAAAAAAATTATGAGCTATTGTCATCACCTTGGCGTCGGCGTCGGGGTTGGCGTCCGGTTAAGTTTTGCGTTTAGGTCCACTTTTCTCAGAAAGTATCAATGCTATTGCATTCAAACTTGGTACACTTACTTACTTTAATCAGGCGACTGGGCAGGCAAAGTTAGATAACTCTGGCGTGCATTTTGACAGAATTATGTGCCCTTTTTATACTTAGAAAATTGAAAATTTTGGTTAAGTTTTGCGTTTAGGTCCACTTTTCTCAGTAAGTATCAATGCTATTGCATTCAAACTTGGTACACTTACTTACTATCATGAGGGGACTGGGCAGGCAATGTTAGATAACTCTGGCGTGCATTTTGACAGAATTATGTGCCCTTTTTATACTTAGAAAATTGAAATTTGATTAAGTTTTGTGTTTAGGTCCACTTTATTCCTACAGTATCAAAGCTATTGCTTTCATACTTGCAACACTTATTAACTATCATAAGGGGACCGTGCAGGCAAAGTTATGTAACTTTGACTGGCATTTGGACGGAATTATGGGCCCTTTATACTTAGAAAATTGAAAATTTGGTTAAGATTTATGTTTTGGTCCACTTTACCCCTAAAGTATCATAGATATTGCTTTCATACTTGGAACACTCACTAACTATCATAAGGGTACAGTAAAAGGACAAGTTGCATAACTCTGGTTGTCATTGTTACGGAATTATGGCCCTTTTTTGACTTAGTAACTTTTAATATATGGTTAAATTTTGTGTTTCGATCCATTTTACTTCTTAAGTATCAAGGCTATTGCTTTCAAACTTCAAATACTTTCATGCTATCATAAGGTTACTGTACCTGGCAAGTTGAATTTTACCTTGACCTTTGAATGACCTTGACTCTCAAGGTCAAATTATTAAATTTTGCTAAAATTGCCATAACTTCTTTATTTATGATTAGATTTGATTGATACTTTGACGAAACTACTCTTACCTGACATACCACAATAGACTCCACCCAAACCATCCCCCGTGCCCTCCCCCCATCCCCCCTCCCCCCCCTTCCCCCCTTCCCCTCCCTATTTTTTTTTTTTTTTTTTTTTAAGATCATCTCACAAATGACCACCACACCCTCACACTATACCCCCACCCCACCCCCCCATTTTTTTTTTTTTTTTTTTTTTTTTTGTAAGATCATCTCACAAATTACCACCACACCCTCACACTATACCCCACCCCCCCCAATTTTTTTTTTTAAACGGTTATGTTTGAAATACTGTCCAACCATCGCACCCAAAAATCCCCCCCCCCCATCGCCCCCCCCCCCCCCCCCCCCCCCCCCCCCCCCCCCGATTTTTTTTATTTTTTTTTTTTTTCGCTTTTTTGGAAGATAATGTAATAAATGTCCACAACCCCACACTATACACCCCTCTTCACTCCACCCCTCCCTCCTTTGTGATTGAAAATGAGAGTCCCTTCACCTTTAAAAAGAAAATAGATGAGCGGTCTGCACCCGCAAGGCGGTGCTCTTGTTAATATTCAACATGATATGGTAAACGGTACTCTATACATTTTGATCCAAAATGCTCTGAATCATGTTTTTAATTGTATGCCCCCTTTCAAAGAAAAGGGGGTATATAGTTATTGCACTGTCCGTCAGTCTGTCAGTCAGTCTGTCTGTCAGTCTGTCACACTTTTCGTGTCCGCTCTCTAATTTAAATAGTTTTCATCCGATCTTTACAAAACTTGGTCAGAAGTTGTATCTAGGCAATATCTAGGTCAAGTTCGAATATGGGTCATGCCGGGTCAAAAACTAGGTCACGGGTTGAAAAAACAAATCCAAGGGAAGTAAGAAGCTTTAAATGGACATAATTATCTGACCTGCCAAATTATATATATTTTTTTTTAATAAATCAAAGTGGCGCAGTAGGCGGCATTGTGTTTCTGACAAACACATCGTGGTAAAAGGTCAAGGTCATCTTTCAAGGTCTAAGGTCAAAAAATACAAATCCAAGGGAAGTTATAAGCTTTAAAGGGAGATTATTATTCAATATTGAACACAGCAACTTGATATTTGGAATGCATATGTATCTCATGGAGCTGAACATTTTGAGTGGTGAATCTACAGTCTCGGTAGTGGCTTTTAATTATTTGCTACTAAAAATAGAGATCTGTTAGAGACAATTATTTTCAAGGGAAGTAGTTTATATAATTATAAATCTCAGATTATATATTTCCTTACCAAGAATTTAAGTTCTTTTCACAGTTACTGTACAGATTTTTTATTTTGATTATTTATAACTCAAATGATTGATTTGTCAAAGGTTTTTATGCCCCCGGTAGTGTGGCATATAGCAGTTGAACTGTCCGTCAGTGTGTCAGTATGTCAGTATGGGTGTATGTGTGTATGTCAGTCTGTCCGTCCGTCCGTCCGAAAACTTAAATGGCCATAGCTTTTTCTTTTTATAGATTGGGGGTATATTTTTTTTGGCCTGTCTTTCTGTCTGTTATTCTGTCCCAAAACTTTAACCTTACAGTAAAGTTTTGCAATAACTTTTGAAATATTGAACATAGCAACTTGATATTTGGCATGCATGTGTATCTCATGGAGCTGCACATTTTGAGTGGTGAAAGGTCATGGTCAAGGTCATCCTTCAAGGTCAAAGGTCAAAAATTAAAAAAATTAATATAGTAAAGTTTTGCAATAACTTTTAGAATATTGAACATAGCAACTTGATATTTGGCATGCATGTGTATCTCATGGAGCTGAACATTTTGAGTGGTGAAAGTTTAAGGTTAAGGTCGACCTTCAAGGTCAAAGGTCAAAAAAAGGTCAATAACTTTTTATGCCCCCTTCTTCAAGAAGAGGGGGTATATTGTTTTGGCCTGTCTGTCATTCTGTCTCAAAACTTTAACCTCACAGTAAAGTTTTGCAATAACTTTTGAAATATTGAACATAGCAAGTTGATATTTGGTATGCATGTGTATCTCATGGAGCTGCACATTTTGAGTGGTGAAAGGTCAAGGTCATCCTTCAAGGTCAAAGGTAAAAAATAAATAAAATAACCTTACAGTAAAGTTTTGCAATAACTTTTGAAATATTGAACATAGCAACTTGATATTTGGCATGCATGTGTATCTCATGGAGCTGCACATTTTGAGTGGGGAAAGGTCAAGGTCAAGGTCATCCTTCAAGGTCAAAGGTAAAAAAAAGTGGCGCATTAGGGGGCATTGTGTTTCTGACAAACACATCTCTTGTTCAATATTGAAGATAGCAACTTGATATTTTGCATGCAGGTGCATCTGACGGAGCTGCACATTTTGAGTGGTGAAAGGTGAAGGTCAAGTTCATCCTTCAAGGTCAAATGTCTAATATATGGCGTCTGTCCATCCGTCCAAAAATTTTAACATTGGCCATAACTTTTTCACTATTGAAGATAGCAACTTGATATTTGGCATGCATTTGTATCTCATGGAGCTGAACATTTTGAGTGGTGAAAGGTGAAGGTCAAGGTCATCCTTCAAGGTCAAATGTCAAATATATGGAGTCTGTCCGTCTGAAAACTTTAACATTTGCCATAACTTTTTCAATATTGAAGATAGCAACTTGATATTTGGCATGCATGTGTATTTTATGAAGCTGCACATTTTGAGTGGTGTAAGTTCGAGGTCAAAGTCATCCTTCAAGGTCAAAGGTCAACCAAAAAAAATAAAATCAAAGCGGCGGTCTCATGAAGCTGCACATTTTGAGTGGTGGAAGTTCAAGGTCAAGGTCATTCTTCAAGGTCAAAGGTTAAAAAAAATAAAAATGAAAGCGGCGTTCTCATGAAGCTGCACATTTTGAGTGGTGGAAGTTCAAGGTCAAGGTCATTCTTCAATTGTCAAAGGTAAAAAAATAATAGTTTTTCAAAGCAGCTCAATAGGGGGCATTGTGTTTCTGATGAACACATCTCTTGTTTTAAATGATATAATTCTCATTTCTTTCCTGTACTAATTTGTGAATGGTAGGGTTCATTACATACCTCTGGACTTATGTCCATAGATACATGATGAACTCTGGCTATGGTCTCTTTGATAAACCACAGGCCTTGGTTGTCAGTGATGTCTGACTTGGTCATTTTAGACTGTCTACAGACCCCACCCTCCCTGGTTGGATTGGACAAAATCCAAGGGAAGTAATAAGCTTTGAAGGGAGATGATTTTTATACCTGCCAAATGATAAATAAATTTTTTTTTTCAAAGGGGCGCAGTAGGGGGCATTGTGTTTCTGACGTACACATCTCTTGTTGATTGAAGGAATATTTTTTAGCTGATTAATCTGTGATGTTGACAATTTGGTGTCACTGAAACATAATATAATACACAATCTTCTTTAATACAAATAGTCACAAATTGTCAGCACGTGTTGGCTGTTATTCTTATCCTCTGGACAAATATGATCTTTTATCCGGGACGATTTTCTGTATCTTAAAAGAATCTGATTGCGCTTTGTAAACTGAACAAAATGGCGTCCTCACTATTTGAACAGAATTAGAATAATGAAAATATCCATCACAACTGAATCGGTAGATTAAATCAATTACACTATTTGAGCTTTTTAAAGCCACACTCCTTGAAATGAAATACATGTTAATCAATACATATAGATGCAATTTGAAAGTGTGCAGAGTTGTCATTAAATCTATAGCATTGTTAGCAAGTAATTTATTTTGTATTTTTTAATTTTAAAACCGAAAGTAGGATTTCTATACGTAAACGTCCATTTCGACAAACGCGATTATTTGTAAGTTTTAAAGCACAAAAAAAGACGCATTTCTATTTTGTAACCACCAGATATATTCTAATTGGCATAGATAAAATTTAATCTATAGCCTAGTTAGCTAGTAATTTATTATTTTTCAAACAATACCGCTTTTTAAACCGAAAGTAGGATTTCTAGACGTATCTGTCCATTTCGACAAACGTGATTATTTTTAAAGTTTTAAAGCGCAAAATAGACGGTTTTCTGCCTTGTATCCACCAGATATATTCTAATTGGCATAGATACAATATGTTTCTTTTTTATAGTTAAAATTTCTATGCCATTTATTTCATTTCAAGGTGTGTGGCTTTAAGGAGTCTGCAAACACAAATAAATACAAATAAACACACACCTACCTCAATGACTACTTAAAACCAAATCTTACAACAAGAAAAATATGCATTTTCATTGTTGGTTCTTACAATCTAAATCTAAATTGATTTTAACCACTCTAGTTTTTTAAAAGCATGTATATCAAATGCTTGTGATTCTAACCTGTTTATACCACCTAGTTTTTGTCTCAATTTTCATAGAATATTCTAGTGTTTTCCTAGTTTTCCTCATTTAAGTATCCTTGCGCTGGAAGACGGGTATTATTTATTTCTGTAAACAATAATATTAAATTCTATACATCAGAAGATTGTTTTTAACCAGGTTTTCCGAAGGAAAAATCTGGTTATTAGATTGGCGAATGTGGGAGGGCTGGCTGGCTGGCTGGCGGGCGGGCGGAACAAGCTTGTCCGGGCCATAACTATGTCGTTAATTGTCAGATTTTAAAATCATTTGGCACATTTGTTCACCATCATTGGACGGTGTGTCGCGCGAAATAATTACGTCGATATCTCCAAGGTCAAGGTCACACTTTGAGTTCAAAGGTCAAAAATGGCCATAAATGAGCTTGTCCTGGCCATAACTATGTCATTCATTGTGAGATTTTAAAATCATTTGGCACATTTGATCACCATCATGGGACGGTGTGTCGCACGAAAGAATCACGTAAATATCTCCAATGTCAAGGTCGCCATGACTAAAAATTGATTTTTTTTTAAAAACAAACTTACAAAGGGGTTTAATTTTGTTTGTTCATTTCAAAGTTCAGTTTGAGTTTTCTCCCTTATCAGATTTTTTTTTCACAATGAAAACCTGGTTTTGTGACAATTTTGTCCCTTGTCTTCAAATGCTGTACATAGGGAAATCTATCAAATATGAAGCAAGTTTACCAACAATAGTCCAAGATTTTACCTGGTTACCTAGTGGTGACATTATTTTACCCATTTTGAAAATTTTCAAGTTATGTTCAAGACAAACTTTTAAACTAAGTTGAAACATTTATTTTGATCACAAATGAGGCATTCAGATGGTTTGTAATTTTTTTCTAAGAACTGACACTGTTACCTAGTTTTTGACCCCATCTGACCCAAAGACAATCTTGGTTTTAAATTGGGTGGCATGAAGTCCAAAAAAAATTATCATCAAATTAAATCTTTGCCAAATGTTCATTTTAGTGCTTAAGGACCATCTTGGCATTCTTGTTTCTTTTTGTTTTTACAATATCTTTATGTCTCTTAGATATTTTTACTGTTCTGAACAACTTTAATGGGATGCATAATTGTGTCAAGTATTATCAGCAAATTAATTCCTGCATGTATCAAAATACATGTAACAGTAAAATCAATGTCATCCATACCACCCTGGGCACATAGTTGGGAGGCTATAAATTTGTAACAGTACCAACACAGTTTTCTACATACTAGAATGGATTAGTTATTGATTGAAGTGCATGTCTAACTTGACATGTATCTGTAAAAACTATGATGTATGGACTACATTGATCTAAAATTAAATGATTCGCTGAATGTTTAACTTAAAGCAAGTTTAGCATACATTGGATGTTGGATTGTTTTCTACAGGAAGTATGTTGATTTTTAGCACGGAGAAAACCCAAGGTATTGTCATAGCCAGCTCGTCTTGTTGTCAGCCGTCTGCGGCGTCGTGCTAAAACCTTGACATTTTGCTCTAAAATCAAAGTGCTTCCACCTACAACTTTGAAACTTCATATGTAGATGCACCTTGATGAGTTCTACACGCCACACCCATTTTGGGTCACTAGGTCAAAGGTCAAGGTCATTGTGACCTCTAAAAAAAAAATCTGACAAACTTTCATTTATTCAAAACTGCACCCGCAGCCTAGCGTTGGCACCCGTTATGCGGTGCTCTTGTTTTAATCTATAGCCAACCTCAATTTCATATAGCATACAAAATTAGACTCACTCGGGCAAAACAGGGCTTAATGCAGGTGTGTCAAGTGTTATCCCAGATTAGCTTGCGCAGTCTGCATTAGCTAATCAGGGAGTACACTTCAAGCCAAAACTTGATTTTCACTAAGAAGAGTCTTACTTCAAACAAAAAGTTCTGTAAAAGCGAAAGTATCTTCACTGATTTTACTGTGTGTGTACTGCACTTGCTAATGTGGGACAACACTTTATGCAGGTGTATTACACCCTGCTTTCACAGAGAGAGGCTCAATTATTTATCAATAGCTTGTTGATGAACAAAATATATATATATATATATATATATATATATATATATATATATATATATATATATATATATATATATATATATATATATATATATATATATATATATGATGTTTTGTTAATTCTTGTCATCCCTTATACTAAATATGTGAAATCGAGGTACCATGTTTTCAAACTGTGTGATGTCTATTCTGGAGTCTTATTCTTACTCTACATTTGAGTGTTTTGGTATCATGTAATCAGGTTTAAAATTCTGACATTTTATGTAATTGTAATGGTGAACAACCAGTTAATACAGTTATACATTACTATAATCTGTTTTGACTATATCAATGTTAAACAGGATTGTCTCAGGAAAAGTTGATTATAAAGTTTAGAGTGTCAATGAAAGAAACAAACCACCATTTTGTACGCCAAATTGTGTAAGGTGACATGACATCACAACATACAACATTGACAGCACTGGCAGGAGTAAGAAAAGAAATGTGCTTAAGAATCTAACAGCTTGTGTTAGGTAAACATACATTGAATGAACTGAGCATAAGGTATGGGTATTCATTTTATATGTAAATACTTGTATTACAGCTAGCCTATGATAATGCTTACAATAATTATATAAAATCATCAGCATGTATTGTTTACAGTACATTTCAGATTATATATGTCAGTGTTTGTGTTGAAGCTGAAATGTATCTAATTATGCAAACATTCCGCCAGAGATGCAAACAATCATGTGACACAGATAACGTTTCAATTGAAACATGATTTTGACTGCAATAGCAAGTATTTTGATCTAAGTACAAGTTTGGTCTAATGTTACATGTACAGTAAAACTTCTTGTTTCTCACACTTGTAACATATTGTTATCTTAATGAACATGGCTATGTACCATATGCCGTCCATGGTGCAATTATGAACAGTAGCATGCTATTCTTTATGGAAAACACAATCAAAAGAAATGTGTTTTTTCTTGAAAACCTGTGTCTACAATCTCTATAGAAACAATGACTTAGTTTTACTACAAATGACAGGACAGTTTAGCTTTGTAATATATTTAAAAAAAAACTATTCACCTTTTTTGAAAATGTTATTGTGATTTTCAATCAAAAGATTTGCTAGCACTTGTTTTTGGAGGGGTTTATGTCTTTTGTGCCCCTCTTCTTTTCTGCTGATACTTGCTAACAACATTTTGTAGATGCAAAACCATTACTCTTATACTGTATCACTCAACATATATTGCATAATCCGTGGTTCGATGTCGCTTTGTGCTTTTTATACATAAATTAGTCATGTTATATGTACATGTGTTGCAAATGTACACATAAAACATTGTTTAAGACATTTTTATATTGTTTTAGTACATTTAGTTATCTATTCACCCACAGTTAGGATCATAGATGTGTTAAAGTTGATAACACACACTCCTGACCGTGGATTAGGAAAAAAAATATCAACAGAGAAAAATTATTTGAAGTCAAACATGATCTGTTTGTAAATTCTCGCATTGTTTATGCTCATGCATATGAATATAAATTCCTTGTCTATTCGGTGAATATGATAAGAAACATAAACAGAGAAAATCCTTGTTAAAACATAAAACAGCATTTCGCATTACATCTTTCACTAAAGAATTTTATTTTATTTGTTTACACTTTTGGTTGAAAAAATGTAGAACTTCTTGGAAATATATTTTTCTGATTTTATAAAAATAATTATTACAGATGTTCATGACTATGACCCTATTGAAGAAGAACTCAATCCCATATGTTAAAGGGATTGTTTGCTGACTAATTGACAAAAAAGTGTGGGTTTCAACCAAACTAAAAAAGAAAATAATAAGGGTATGTTTTTGAAAAATGGTATGAGATCACGTTTTCCAAAAATGAGATAATTCACTTAGTATAAAAACAACAATATTGCTGAATTTCACTTACACATGTAGTCTAAGTATTAAAAAACACTATTGGTGAAAGGAAGTTGGTGGACATCATAAAATAATACATTTTGTAACGTAAAGGAAGTGACGTTTTTGGTGTGTAAGTAATTATTATAAATTATTAAATTAATTATTTTAAATTATATTATAAATTAATAATAAATTACTATAAATCATTTGTTCATTCACCATTAAGAAAACAATATCTGTTTTTATAGGATTTGGCATCTATACGGAGAGATGTAAATTGCTCAACATTTAATTGCGTTTTGAAATGAAGGCAGTTTTTATCCTGCATCATAGGAATATAGTTTGGATGGTGTCTATCCATCCATCCATCCTTCAAGAACACTTTTGTGTTCAGAGCCATAGCTGGAAACTGCTTGGGCCAATTTCATTTAAAAATGTATATGAGTGTTTATATGGATACGTTGATGATGCATGTGAAATGCAGTTGCAAACCATATACAAATAATTGAGTTATGGGCCTTTTTTTGCTTGAAAGTTAGCTCTCTTTTGTGTAAGGAGCCACATCTTGAAACTGCTTTGGCAAAATTCTTTGAAACTTTGTATGAGTGTATGTATGGATGAGAAGATGATGCTTGTCAAAATGGGACACAAACCATTCATCAATAACAGAGTTATGAAATTATTTTTTCAATACATGTGTCAGTATATTAACGTCATGCCTGTATGTCAATTGTATTGCTTCAAGTTCTGATATGTGTGTGCTGTATTTTCTTTACTCAAGTATCTGCTTGTCTGAACTATATTGTCACAATTTTTATTCTTGGTTTGCACAGAAAAAATATTCTGAAACCCTACATTTGCTATTGCAGATTTTTTCTTCTTCCTTTTTGACTTACCTGTAATCATGAAATTTTCTGTCACAAATCCTTATCTATGAAGCTAAAATGAAGTGCAAGCACTCTAATATCATCCCACCAAATGTTTTGCAGACCACACCGGCCAGCTCACAGGAATCGGACCCAGATGTGACCTCCCTTGAAGTGACCGTACCAAAGGCAGAGCACATGTTCATAGTTGGACCACAGAGGAGTCATATTCGAGAGATTAGAGAAGCAACAGGTCTGTCTGATATGAGGCTTGCTGTGAGAAAATGGGGCTTAATCCATATGTGTAAAGTGTCATCCCAGAATGGCCTTTGTTGTCCACACAGGCTAATTAGGGAGGGCACTCTTGTATGGAATTTTTTATTTAACAGAGATCTCTTCTTAAATGGTCTTTTTCACGTTTCGGTAAATTGACAAAATTTTAAAAAAGTGTTTAAGATTCGCAAATTTTCCTTGTAGATATGATATTTGTGAGAAAACAGTACTACTGAACATTTGCCATGCTCTAAAATATCCATTATATGCATCTTTTGACGATTTAAAAACCTGAAAGTAAAAATCTTTGCAACGCGAAACGATTGAATAATTTGGAGAGTTCTGTTGTTTGCATTATATTTGTGATACTCTGAGGATTGTAAGCAAAAGTATAAAATTCATCACTTATTGTATAAGCTAGGATGGCGGAATGGTCTAAGCGATAGTCTTTTACTCCAGGGGTCAGTGCATGGTTTCAGCCCAGTTGAGGTTTACTTCTTTTGTCCCCAACGGTGAAACTGGAGAGGACTTACGGTTTGCGCTCTGTGCGTCAGTCTGTCACACTTTTCTGGATCCTGAGATAACTAAAAGTTGTTCATATTTGTTCATGAAACTTGAAACATGAACAGATTGCAGAATGGAGATTATGCACATCATTTCATTTTGTTCCTACATCAAGAATTCTGGTTGCAACAAATAAACTAGAATATTGCTACAAATGGTGGATCCTGTGATAACTTTAAAAGTTCTTCATATTTTTTCACGAAACTTGAAACATTGATAGATGGCAATATGGAGATTTTGCACGCCATTTCAGTTTGTTCATACTTCAAGAATTCTGGTTGCTATGGCAACAAATAGACTAGAAATATTGAGGAAAATGGTGGAGTTTCACCGGTAGGGGACTTATATTGCTTGGCAATAGTCTTGTTCTTTCTTTAATTTTATTCTTTTTTTTTTTACTTGAGCTTTTTAGATCCAATTTTACATTTATCAATATAAAGCATTTAACAACAAACTTCAATACATGCCAAAATCTGTGAAAAGGCCCCTTTAACAAAAACTAGTGTGAGCAGAAAGTTTAACTTTTGGCGGGTATGGATTATTTTGTTTGACAGAGGGTTTTTTTTAAACAAAAAAACAGTGTAGGCTCGTTGTATGTGATATAGAAAATAATTAGTATATACAACAGTCGAGAACTTAATCCTCGATATTTAAATAATAAAAAATGTCTTACCAGTGTTCCATGTACTTTGGTTCAAATGTGCTATGAAGTGGTATACTGGGATTTTCAAAAATGTATCCTCAATAATATTCCTAATTTCTTTGTAATATTGTATGTATATTGTCAAATATGCATTGAACAAATGTATAACAAGTATAATACATTAGTATTATTGATTATGTTTCACAACATTGTAAAAGAAAGAAATTAATTGTTATCTGTTAGAAGAAAAACTATACATTGCTTGACATTTTGTTTGCATTTAACCCTTTTTCCCACTAAGAAGCTAAGTCAAAATGGCTATATGCAAACAGCATAAAACCAGAACAGCCTGCGAGTAACTCACAGTCTGTTAAGGTTTTATGCTTTTTGCTATTCATCTATATCTAAAGTTTGGAGACTTGAATCTTGTAAAAAAGGTCTTAAATTAAATATAACTTTCTGAGGGACTACAAATGCATGAACATATGTATCTTAGTGGTAAAGGGTTAAGGAGCTTTTTAATGTTATTTGTTATGTACATTTCAGGGGTCAAGGTCATAGTCCCTCCCTACAACTCCCCGTCCGATAAGATCACCCTCAAGGGAGATAAGCTGCAACTCGGCCCAGCCCTTAATCTCCTGTTTCTTAGAGTGAGAATGGATTTCTTATACTTGCTGATATGAAATAGATTACATGTTGTAAAATATCAAGTTATTTGCGAGATAATTACAAATGAGTTATGCTTTTGAAAAGCCTGGCTTAATGCAGTCAGCGCAGGCTTATCAGGGACAACACTGTCCACCTTTATGGTAGTTTGATCATTGGCAAGAATCTACTTCAGTCCGAAAATGTTCTCCCAGATTAGCCTGCATGGTTTTATCTGGGACAACACTTTACACACATGCATTAAGTCCTTTTTTCTCAGAACTTGGCTCAAATTCATTAATTTTGAATTTCATCCTAATGCTTATTTTTAGCATTTATTGTTGAATATTTGCCGTTTAAATTTTATATTAGCTTTAAGACAGTATGGATTGTGCTAGATTGTTTTTTTTCAGAGCCAGGAAGCACAAATGGCATTCCATAGAGGAGCTTCAAATCAGAGTCCCAGATTTAACGAAAGCTTGATGCAAGGTCAAGGTCACAACTCTGCAATTGGCAAGCACCCTGACAAGACTCCTGCACCACCACAAGGACGTCATTTGTCGGGTGAAAATGTCTACGTTGTGCAAGATGCCTTAGACACTGAGAGATATAAAGTCAAAGGCAAAACTCCTACAAGTCAGGGTCAAGTTCAGAGGTCAGACCACAAGAACTGGAGACAGCCGGGTTACCATGGCAGCCATCAGCATGGTGGTGGTCATCACAAGGGGAAAGGCCCCCATGTACCAGTATATCAGGAGATGGCTGGTCATGGGCACCATATGAGTCACACCCCGCAGAAAGGTCATGGTGGAAATCAAGGTCAAGCTCAAGGTAGTGCAGGCAAAGGTCAAGGGCAAAGGCAAAGGAAAAGACAGGTATTTCCAATTTCTTTAAAATAGATATCTTGTGTTTTTCATTATTTTACATACATCACTTTTATAAATAAAATAAGGATTTAAATGTTGAAAAAAAAAAAGTTATCATAAATAGATAAACCCCTATGATAAAATATATATTAAAAACAAAATCTTTTTTTCAATGCTTCCATACATAAATAAAATCATGTGTAATCTGTGTATTTTCAGCAAGTATTTGCTGAGTATCTGACACGGGAAGAACTCTCAGCAGGTCTTAAGACAGGTACTCTCATTGAAGTAAGTGTTGGTAGTGATAGTGCTTGCGATAACACTTGTAAGTCTGTGAACACTTGTCAGTCTGGTAAACTTTTGTCAGGCTGTGAACACTTGTTATTCTGTGAAGACTTGTCAGTGTGGTAAATTCTTGTCAGTCTGTGAACACTTGTTATTATGTGAACACTTGTTATTCTGTGAACACTTGTAATTCTGCAAACACGTGTCAGCCTGGTAAACTCTTGTCAGTCTGTGAACACTTGTCAGTCTGGTAAACACTTGTCAATTCTGTGAATACTTGTCAGTCTGGTAAACTCTTGTCAGGCTGTGAACAGTTTTAATTCAGTGAAAACTTGTCAGTCTGTGAACACCTGTCAGTCTGGTAAACTCTTGTCAGTCTGTGAACATTTGTCAGTCCATGAACATTTGTCAGTCTGTGAATACTTGTAATTATGTGAAATTTTGTCAGTCTGGTAAACTCTTGTTAGTCTGTGAACACTTGTTTGTCTGTGAACACTTTCCAGTCTGGTGAACACTTGTCAGTGTGTGAATACTTGGTAGTCTGTGAAAACATGTCAGTGTGTGAACTTTTGTAAGTCCATGAACACTTGTCAGTCCATGAACACTTGTCAGTCTGTGAACATTTGTCAGTCTTGTAAACGCTTGTCAGTCTGTGAACACTTGTCAGTCTGTGAACACCTGTCAGTGTGTGAACACTTGTCAGTATGTGAACACTTGCCAGTCTTGTGAACACTTGTCAGTCTGTGAACACTTGGTAGTCTGTGAAAACATGTCATTGTGTGAACACATGTCAGTCTTTGAACATTTGTTAGTCTTGTGAACACTTGTCAGTCTGTGAAAAGATGTCAGTACGGTGAATACATATCAGTGTTGTGAACAGTGTTATTCTTTTCCCTTTTTTTTTTTGTTGATAGCAGCTTGTGTTAAATACTACATGGTTTGTTAAATGATGAGTAAAAAATGAACTCAATTGTACTATTTTAAGTTATGATAATTAAAAAAATAAATATGTGTGAATTAACTTGCCTTACTTCTACCTGACCCAGACTACTCAAGGCTAACTTCTGAGCTTTGACCTTTTTCAGGGGGCCATCAGGATCAACCCTAAGAACTATGAGGAGGCATACGTCCCCCACCCTGTAAGTATGCGGCAATTGAGTACTTATATTACTTCAGAGTATTCCTCTACAACTTTGGGAATGGTTAAGATTCCGGTCAAATTGGAAAAATATACATTGTTATCAGCCAAATAAAAATGGCTTTCTAATTCTTTTAAAGGTATCAGGAGGATTTAAAACAAATAAAATAAATTAATTAAAAACAACATTCTTTAAACAATTGTTCCACCCTTGTGTCATCCTTTTATGCTGTTATGGACCCACTGAAATTTAATGTCTTATGTTCTGTTCTTCACAGGATGGGACATCAGACATTCTGATATCCTCATTCAAGCACAGGAACCGTGCCCTCAATGGGGACGTTGTTGCTGTTCAACTGCTAGAAGAGGGGGAATGGAAGGTAGGTTTCAATTGCTAATCAATCTTTAAAGTTAATATAATTTATAGTTAAATTTGCATAATTATTGTCCTTTATTGTAATAAATTTTATAATGAAATCTTTCTGGTATTTTTATGCCCCCGGTAGGGTGGCATATAGCAGTTGAACTGTCGGTCTGTCTGTCTGTCTGTCAGTCAGTCCGCCCGTCCGTCAGTCTGAAAACTTGGCCATAACTTTTGCAATATTGAAGATAGGAATTTGATATTTGGCATGCATGTGTATCTCATGGAGCTGCACATTTTGAGTGGTGAAAGGTCATGGTCAAGGTCATCCTTCAAGGCCAAATGTCAAAAAAACAAATCCAAGGGAAGTAACAAGCTTTTTAAAGGGAGATAATTTCTATTTATCATTTGGCAGCTATGGATCATTTTTACGAGGGAAGTAATCATTTTTAAAGGGATATAATCAAAAACAAAAATATTTCAATCAAAGCGGCGCAGGAGGGGGCATCGTGTTTCTGACAAACACATCTCTTGTTGTTTCATAGTTCAACAAGGATGAGCTTGCGAGTTATGAGAACGATTTGAACAAGTCAAGTATTGGTCAGAATTCCGATGACGAAATTGTCATCGAGGCAGAAGAAATTGTCGAAATCTCAGTCTTAAACCAGCCTAGTCATGGGGGCCAGAAAGCTGCAACAGGAAGTACTCCTGCATCCCAGACTCCTAAACGGGAGAGCAGCAAGGGGGAGGACTCTAAACCTGATTGCTCCAAGGGAGGTAAATTCACTCCTAAAAGCAGATTTACCACCCTGAATGATGTGATGTCGGGGAACAGTCCTGTGAAGAAGAGACTTAGCTGTGATCAAGGGAATGTGGACGTGAAAAAGATGCTTCAAAGGACAGGCAAGGTAAAGAATTATAGGAATGATTTCACATGTAGTATTGATGAAATGTGCTTGGGCATAGCTCAATACAGCTGGCACAATTGTCCAGCGTATGTGTGTGTGTGCATGTCCAAGCAATTGTTAAAAACTTTCCACACATAATCTCCATTAGGGGACAGCCTGTTGCGTGGAACACCCACCTCACCACCCCAGAAGTCAAGGTCACTTTAAGAGGTCAAGGTCATTTGCTTGAAATAGATACAGAGTTTTAGATTCAGATAAACTGTTTGGTAAATAGTTCAGAGCTCCAGATAAGGGTTGTATTTTCGTAATTACAAATTATTTTCAAGTCTGTTACGTATTTATTTTAAAATCTTGTCATACCATTAAGAATTACAGAATCAAGTTACGAATATTATTTTTGCATCGGTTCGTATCGATTTTTATTGAGTTCTTTTCGCGTATGATCTTTTCGGTGATTATTGAAAATGGTAATCGGGTTTGTTTAACAAAGCGCATTTTTTCCAATAAAAGCGGCGTGTACAGTCTGTCAAAAAACAATGGCGGCGCCCAGAGAGCGTCCTAAAAAACTGCAAAGCGTGCAAAAACATGCTTTTAACATATTGCAGAGCTCCAGATAAGGGCCGTACAGCCGTAAATACGCCTTTTCCTTGAAGATTTAAAAAGATTTTTTTTAACTGGACGTACAATTACGACTTTAATATCCATTGATTTGTTGGTCTCTAACCTAACGGCGCTTTTCGTTAATTTAAATTACTGAAGAGTTGTAGACTGGGTTCATATATTATTGTCTATTCTGTCGCGTGATTTCCTGTAACTTGTAAATCCGTCAAAAACAATATGTCTGCGCGCAATGGACTGTCGGCTTAACAGAAAGCGGTTCAAAACAACTCTTTGTTGTCACATAATGACTGCATACGGTGTCGTCTAACCATCCTGACATTAAATCTGTAAACCCAGAAAAAGACATTGTCGCCTCGATATTAAACGATGTGATTGCATCCGTGGCATAAAACATTAGAAAACACGATGATTTATACGTAGGTAACCAACGGTACCAAGAAGATACAATTTTATGTGGTTTTCATGATCATTTTGAAGCTCTTGGGCAACAGGCTGCCAATGACCTTTTCGACAATGTATGTGATGAAATCGTTAATCTTGAATACAAACTGACTGTGAATATGAACCGCAATCAATACGTCCAACCTGTAACTAAAATTGAAAAAGCAGTTGAAAATTTGAATACTGGTAAAGCGCCAGATGTTTACAACATGTCAGTTGAACATATATTGAACTGTGAAGACAGCACCTTTGAGTATCTTTTAAAGGTTGTATCCCATGTATTTGCTAGTGGACTGTTTCCTGCGGCTTTGAAGAGAGGTGTGGTGACTCCCATTTTCAAAAACAAATGTGAACCCAATGTTTCAGGGAACTATAGGGGCATAACAATTCTACCGGTGATTGGCAAGGTTATTGAAGCAATACTGCGTGATAGGATAGCACCAAACATAAAGAGCAGCCATAATATATACCAACGGGGCTTTACTAAGAACTCGTCAACGCTAAATTCATCTTTTATAGTAGAAGAACTGTATTGTGAATGTCATGACCATAGATCCGAAATGCATTTGATCTTTCTGGATGCAAGATCTGCGTTAGATGTGGTAGACCACAAACACCTTATGCAACGACTGCGTCACATTGGAGTATCCGACAAACATTGGTCCCTAATCGATAGCTTCCATAGGGATTCCACTAATGCATTTAAGTGGAAGGGGTGTGTCTCGGCTGAGTTCAGTGTTCATCAGGGCGTTAGACAGGGAGGAGTACTGAGCACCGACCTCTACAAGGTCAACGTTAACCCACTGCTTGATCGCCTACAAGAAGCCAGGGTGGGATCCACTATCGGTGACGTCAAATGTTCGGCCAGTGCTTGTGCGGACGATATATGCTTATGTGCCGAGACGGTCAATGAAGCTCAGGAACTGTTAAACATTTCAGCAGAATTCGCCAATATGGAGCGATACCTGTTACAACCTACCAAGAGCGTGCATATCCATGTTAGTCACCAACGTAAAAAGGGCGTGTCTACTCCCCTCTTCATGAACAATGACGAAATCCCATCTGTACAAAGAGCTATACATCTTGGTATTATACGAACTGACTCTATGCTGAACAACCAAAAAGCTATTGTGGATGAAAATTTAAAAAAAGCATGAAGAAAAGCATATAGTATATTTGGTAGTGGTTACAAAGGGCAAGCAGGACTAAATGTACTGTCCATTATTCATCTTTACAAATCTTATGTTCTTTCCGTGCTTTTATATGGATTGGAACTGTTGTTACCTCCTGAACGCATTATAAACTGTCTCGAAGCATTCCAAAAAAAGTTTGTTAAAGAAATTCTTAGACTACCAGACAACACAGCCAATGCGGCAGTATATCTTCTATCCGGACTTTTACCGATCGAAGAACAAATTCACATTCAGGCACTGACTTTCTTACATACTATATGCTTGCAAGATAAAAACAGTATTGAGTGGGCGCTACTTGTACGTCAGATTAGCTTTAAATCAGTTGACAGCTCATCCTGGTTCATACAAGTGCAGCATATAATGTGGAAGTACGAGTTGGGGACTGTTGCTGACTTAGCTGACAACACACCCACGAAAGGAAAATGGAAGACACGTGTACTCAAAGCGGTTCATAGCTATTGGAGTGATTAAATAGACAGTTTAACACCCTTATATTCCACATTGTTTTTCTTGAGATCAGATAAGTACGTGCCTGTTAAGATTCTCCCTTTACTCTCATTGGAATATACGGCCAGAGAGTCAGAACGGTTACAAACAAAGGTACGGTTACTCACAGGGACTTACATGCTCCAAACAAAACGTAAGATCTTTAACCAGTATGATATTAACCCAACATGTCAGATGTGTGGTGAAGAACATGAAACCGCAGAACATTTTGTGCTCAAGTGTAGTGCCCTACATAGTGTTAGACAGTCAATTATGGTAGACATAGAACGTCAGTGGGAGGCGATAACAGAGACTTCCTTTAATACTTTACCCGTAGACGAACAGTTCTACATACTCATCAACAGTTGGCCAACTTAAAAGACTTTCCTGAAAACCCATTTGTCTACAGAATTTCACGAGTTTGAAAAGCATTGTGGACTGTTGTTTTACGGTCTGGACAGGACACATCAGTTGCTCTTAGTGACCAATGCAAGCCAGCGACCACCCCGTACCAAACACACAAAAACTAAAGAAGGGCATAATTCTTAATTAAACTGGCAATAGTGTTTATTGGATATTTTTATTCAAGGCAATACAATTCTAATGTATGTACAGAAGCACTCTCCAACCTTCCGTTAATGAACTTTCACTTAATGTTTTATTTTTATCTCATTTAATATTTTAACAACTAATGAAAAATCGCGCATACAGTTCTAAGTGGCATATATTCGCGATTAGTGGATAGACTGTCACTTATATTCTAAGGAGTGAATAGTGTGAAAGTGTAATATAGAGTGTTTATATTCGGTGTAGGATTATTCACTGTCTACAAACGATTGTTTGGTTCCTCTACAAAGGGGTTTCAAGAAGAACACAGAACAGAACAGATGGGAAATGGATGAGACAGTGAAATAAGTGTTCATTTTCTTAGCTTACTAGTTGGCTTGTGTTTTCTTGTCAAGAAAAATGAAGAAATAGTATTAGTCATGAGTTTTAATGTGTAGTTGTTTTTGCATCATTATTCAGAATGGAAAACCTAATACAGTAACTGTTTAAGAAGCTACATTTATTTATTATAATTTCTGCAAATGTTTCTGTAAAGTCAGTTATACACCCTTCAATATCCAAAAACACGGGTAGTACAGTACTACCTGTATTTTTGGATATGGTAGTATAGGTACTAATTGATTTTAAGCGTTACTCCTTTTCTTTCTGTCAGTGGCAGTACCGTTACTAATTTCACAAATCCTTATCTGGAGCTCTGATATTGTACGCAAAGTGAGCCGAAGTTAAATGTTAAGAAAGACATTAAAGAAAAGATCTTATACGATGTTGTATGTTTAGTTGCCGACACAGTCGGAAAAGCTAAACAAAAACGCGACACGACGGGCCCAAACTTGCACAAAAAAAAACATTGAACGAGTGAAAGGGACAATTCCAGTGGCTAATCTTTGAACAAATTGAAGGGTAGACCCGTTTTAATTGTGAAATATGTACAAATTCATGGAAGGCATGCAATCTAAGCACAATTTGGGCATATGAAGGTATTTGAAAAACAAAAATTGTATAATACTGAATATACACTGTTGAACTCGTATAAATACAGTTGCTAGTATGTTTATTTTGATTTTTTGCATGAAAATAACCATTATTATTTCTTTTTTGGTCATTTAGAAAACTTAAGAATTATTTTCCAAAACTTAGTAGTAACGTTAAGAATAAAATTTCAGAGTTAAGAATTCTTTTTGAAAATTTGGTAATAACGTTAAGAATTTCACAAAACCTTATCTGGAGCTCTGTAGTTGTAAATTTAGTTTCTTGGCATGGTCAAAGTTCTTGTTTTATTTTTTTAAAATCGGTGCTAAGTTTTTATAGACTATTTAACTTAAACAGATATTCAACTTTATATATGTCTTTATGGTCCATAAATTAGTTGACTGACCGAAAACAAAGATAATAATATCAAAGCTGAAGTTTAGTCAAGCGTGCTGTCTTGGTACAGCTCTTGTTATTAAGAGTAGCAGGGTTCAAAACATTTTGTAATCAAATAGCCAGGTGTTTTTCCCATTTACTGTGCTTTAATGAAACCCCTGTCATCATATGTACCTGCAGGTTGTTGCCATTATTGAGAGGAAGCACTCACGTGCATGCACAGGACAAATCCGCCCCATGCAGGACAAGCATTGTGGGAGGGCCTTGTTTGCACCCAACGACCACCGCATGCCCAGGATCATGATCCCCATAGAGAACTGCCCCAAAGGTAAGAACTGCCCCAAAGGTGAGAACTGCCCCAAAGGTAAGAACTGCCCCAAAGGTGAGAACTGCCCCAAATGTGAGAACTGTCACAAATGTGAGAACTGTCCCAAAGGTTAGAACTATTTACTTCTTTTATTGCTATTTTTAAAATTTACACCATAATATTTGTTAACACATATTTAATTATATTGCAGACTTCTTGGGGCGCCCTGACGACTATGCCAGGAATCTGTTTGTTGCCAGGGTAACAGACTGGAGGTCTGACTCTATGATGGCAGACGGGTGAGTGTACAAACTGAAGCATGGTTCTCATTCCATTAGATTGTTTGCAGTCATGAAATCCCTCTGCAGGGATGTGGACATGAAATGTCCTTATTATAATATTGAAGATAAAAGTTCTGTTCTAAACTGGAGTTTTGTTTAGAAGAGAATTTCTGTTAACAAAAAAAAAATCAATAAATATGGAAAGTGTCGTCCCTGAGAAGACTGCACAGGCTTATTAGGGACAACACTTTATGCTCATGCATGGAGCCGTTTTTTTCCAGAGTGAGACTTGTATTATTTGAAAAATATTTCAGTTCTCACAGATATTGTATGATCAATAAATGTACCATTATAACGAGATCTATATTTTACCATGGTTTGCCCATACAGGATCACAGCTTAATTTTGCAGTCTTTATTGGATAGTTTTAAAATGCTAATTGTACTTGTTGTCGATAGAGAGCTCATAAAGTATTTTGTTAAATAATCATAAATTTCTGTTAGTTTGCCTTATAACAAGATGCATTTTAGCATCTATACTGGTCCTAACATTTCAGTTGCCTCCACAAGAGCCTGGGTGAAGCAGGGGAGGTGGAACCAGAAACAGAAGGCATGCTTATTGAAAATGGAGTAGACTATGATGAATTTCCGCAACAGGTATCTTTTAATGCTTAAATAACACATTGGAATTTGCAAGCTACTGCTTCAATTTTGTTATTAAAAGCTTGGTTACAACATGTTTTGTGACAACATGCAGTAGAATATGGTGATTGAACACGTTGAGCAATAAACTTATTTCAGTGGTTATCTCCCCTATATGTTATCTGCACTACATGTTATCTCCCTCCCCTATTTGTTATCTCCCCTACTTGTTATCTCAAATATATGTTATCTCATCAATATATTATCTTCCTGATATGTTATCCACTTACATCTGAAAGTACATGTGAAATCATACTTGTTTGGTAAAAAAGAGATTTTCTACGATTTATGTATTTTCTTTTAATTGGAATATGAAACATGTAGAATAATTATTCATTACCATAAAGAATAGCTTGAGGAATTTATTTGATCATCAAACAAACAGTTTGTAATGAAAACAGGGGTTTGATTTTATAGAGCTTTTCATGGCATCATCAAAAATTAGTTAAGTGTTATCTCTGACGGTGGAAATCACATGGTCAACACAATTGTTTTTCCTATGGTCAGGCCTTGGACTGCCTGCCTCAAAATCTTCCGTGGCGTATCCCTGAGTCAGAGATGGAGGAGCGGGAAGATTTCCGCCGTCAGTGTGTGTTCACAATTGACCCTGCCACTGCACGTGACCTTGATGACGCATTGTCATGTGAGGATCTCGGAAACGGTAAAATATTCCCATGCTACGGTTAGAAGTTTGTCGATCTAATTTTGATCTTCTATACTTTTCTATAATCATTAAGACATGTGCAATGTATTATGTAGAGTAACATGTGTTTATTAGGCAGGCACAATGTGTTATGTAGAGTACTATGTGTTTATTAGGCAGGTACAATGTATTATGTAGAGTACCATGTGTTTATTAGGCAGGTACAATGTATTATGCAGAGTAACGTGTGTTTATTAGGCAGGCACAATGTGTTATGTAGAGTACTATGTGTTTATTAGGCAGGTACAATGTATTATGTAGAGTAACATGTGTTTATTAGGCAGGTACAATGTGTTATGTAGAGTACCATGTGTTTATTAGACAGGTACAATGAGTTATGTAGAGTACCATGTGTTTATTAGGCAGGTACAATGTATTATGTAGAGTACCATGTGTTTATTAGGCAGGTACAATGAGTTATGTAGAGTCACATGTGTTTATTAGGCAGGTACAATGTATTATGTAGAGTAACATGTGTTAATTAGGCAGGTACAATGTATTATGTAGAGTACCAGGTGTTTATTAGGCAGGTACAATGTGCTATGTAGAGTACCATGTGTTTATTAGGCAGGTACAATGTGTTATGTAGAGTACCACGTGTTTATTACGCAGGTACAATGTATTATGTAGAGTACCATGTGTTTATCAGGCAGGTACAATGTATTATGTAGAGTACCATGTGTTTATTAGGCAGGTACAATGTATTATGTAGAGTACCATGTGTTTATTAGGCAGGTACAATGTATTATGTAGAGTAACATGTGTTAATTAGGCAGGTACAATGTATTATGTAGAGTACCATGTGTTTATTAGGCAGGTACAATGTATTATGTAGAGTAACATGTGTTTATTAGGCAGGTACAATGTATTATGTAGAGTAACATGTGTTTATTAGGCAGGTACAATGTGTTATGTAGAGTACCATGTGTTTATTAGGCAGGTACAAAGTTGGGGTGCACATTGCTGATGTGAGCTACTTTGTTGATGAAGAAACAGTGTTGGACAGAGTAGCTGCCCTTAGGTCCACCAGTGTGTATCTTGTGCATAAGGTGAGTACATTTCAGAACATTTATGTGTGACATACAAAAATAACTTTCATAAATGAAGGGCTAAAGGTTGTGGGATGCTTCCTTTTTTCCTGTGTAATTTAAATGCCAGTTAAAAATTGAAACAATATTCATCTGCCTATATAATGCCATAAAACCTTGGGGGAGAAAATGAGATCCAGTACGTGCTATGTGTAGTAATTAAGAGATTTAGGCAGTACTACTGGCATGTTCTATGTGGACGTAATAAAATATGGTGGCTGCTTTTTGTTAGGTGGTACCTGTCAAGAACAATTATGCCATGGTAACTATCTATTAAAAATTATACTTGTGTTGCAACAGTTACTTCTGTTGCCAGGGTCACTTTTGGTAGGTGATTCCTCTATTTCCACAGATATTGTTTGTTTCTACATGATGCATATATTGCTACAGTTGCTTCTGTTTATGGGTGATCACATGTTACCATGGTAACTGTTAATGCTACGCAGTTTCCATGTTTTAATTGTAACCTGCGGTTGCTAGGTGATACCCATGTTGCCAAGGCTCCTGTGTGAGCAGCTGTGCAGTTTGAACCCTGATGAGGACCGACTGACCTTCAGTGTGCAGTGGACCATCACAGAGAATGGGGAGGTAACTTACATATTGTCAGCATTTAAATATCATAATTATCAATAATATAACAAAGAAGGTGTATGTTGGGTTCGTAGATTATCAATTTTAATTCAAACAGTGAATGATAGTCTTTTCATTTTGTCATTTCATTATTGACAATAGAAATTCATTAAATAATCAACTTTCACCCTGCCTACTTTTTAATTGTAAATGATGATACATCCACCGTAAAGAAATATATATTCATTAGTTTTAAGTGACCCCAAACCCAACAATTTAAATGTCCTTACTTTTAATGTCCTCACTTTGAATGTCCTCAGTTGGAGCCCTCAGTTGAAAGTTCTCACTTGAATGTCCTCAGTTTCATGTTCTCATCTTGAATGTCCTCACTTTAATGTCCTCAGTTGAATGTCCTCACTTTGAATGTCCTCACTTTGAATGTCCTTACTTTGAATGTCCTCAATCGAATGTCCTCAGTTGAATGTCCTCACTTTGAATGTCTTCAGTTGAATGTCCTCAGTTAAATGTCCTCACTTGAATGTCCTAACTTGAATGTCCTCAGTTGAATGTCCTTACTTTAATGTCCTCACTTGAATGTCCTCACTTGAATGTCCTCAGTTGAACGTCCTCACTTGCATGTCCTCACTTGAATGTCCTTAGTTGAATGTCCTCACTTGAATGTC
>NC_068356.1:137763489-137765989 GCF_020536995.1 Dreissena polymorpha | reverse complement strand
TTGTCATACTGAGCAGTCATTTAAGCCAAATTTTTAATGCCGAAATTCAGTTGCTTTATTAAACACGCTGACACCTTAAATAAACATTTAATTAAATTAAATGCAATATTTTTCATTTGATTGTTTGCATCAGTCTTAAAATCGTGTAAGCTTTTGTATTCTGGTGTTTAATTGCCCCTTTGTTTTGCATAATCCGATTATCTCGTTTTGATCAAATATTGTCCAAACTTAAATGACAAAAAGGTGTCATAAACCACACTGGGTGGTCCAGACAGTGTCATTTAACACGATAGATGCCACCATGTCTCCTCTTTCTGGTAGTATTAAGCCGTCATTTGGATGAATAATTAACGCCGATGTACTTAACAGTTGCTTAAATTAGATATGTGACATATGGTCAAATATAAAGTCATGTCCAATTTAGATTATCAGAAATTTACACCTTAAAGATACTAGCCCGATTAATTTATTCAAGTATTTAATAATTATAAAATTTACGTAAAAAAACAAGTAACGTATTTAGCGTGTATCAGTTAATTAAAAAGACGTCATTCCGTATTAAGATTTAATGTTACGACAATAAACGATCGACATCATAAAAAAGAAATTACGTTTGACAGCAACGGGGGTAATTAATGTTTGAAAAACAAATATTTATACAGGCATATGTTTGTTAATTTTAATATTTGTCACTCGTACTCATTACAATGAACACAACTAAGGCTTTCAGTAAGTCATGTACCAGATGTCCCTACGTATTTTACGGCTTCACATTAGCATGATAAATTCACATAGTAGAATGTTCGAAGATGAATGAACCCTGAAAAGAACGACAATACACATTACATCAACATCTACAAGGATACTCCCATTATTACAGAATAAAGAATTTACCCGGTGTCTCAGTGTGAAAGTTAATAATGAATGTCGCCGTACTCGATCATCGGCCACTTGGTCGGGTCATTTTTCCAACATCTAGCTTGGAATTTGTACGGACATTCATTAAGTCCAATTAGTTTTATTTTCTGATCGTATTGGGCTTTCGAGGTGCAATCTAACCCTTCATAATAGTCAAAAGACATTTTAAACACCAATTACAGGACATTTAATTACCTATCGACTTCCCAATAGGAATGCAATTGACGAAATATCAGCAGAGAAGCTCAATCAGCGTAGTAAATCGACCGTATCTAGGGCATTGTTTTCACCGTCGCTAAGGGACTGCCGCTTTTGTGACGTCATCGCGATAAGGTCAATCCCATATTAGAAAGGTACTAAAGTAATTCAAACGGTTAGCTCTTGTGGGTTCTTAACGTATGGCCAATAATCATATAGCAATGGGTAAATAGCAATAAATTGGGCCTGAGGGCAAAAACAAAGCAATACACTTATACTACCTCGTGCACAAAGGAATTATAAATAAACATAAATAGGGTACGAAACAATGAATGCATATTGACATAAAAAGTCCCGATGTTATGATTACTTACATAGGCTCATAGTCTGTATGCTATCTCATAAGAGCGTATTTATTAATAGTAAGTCGAGTTAAAAAGGTCTGTTACTTGATTTTGCTTCCAAAAATCCCAAACCGCTGTTCGATGATTTGTCAACCGAGTAAGCACGTTAACAAAAGAAAGTGGAATTGGTCAAAAGTCAATATGGTCACGCGTAAAAACGGTCAGCCATTTTCAGAATTAGACGAAGTTGGAAAATACTGTCTCGGAAATTTCTTTATAATAATTGATGTTTCTGTCTTGTATTTGTCAGTATAATCATGAATGTGTATGATGATTGTCGGTCAATAGTTATAAATAGCCAATGTTGTTTTGTTTGGCGCCATACCGACTTTAAACAAAATATGTACTCGTAAAAGATGAAAGCATTCAAAAAGAACTATCCAGCCAGCCAGCTTGGAACGTTGGCAGATATATATCATTCATAAATGGGAAAAATATTTTAATTGGGAAAATAACAAATACTTCCTCTACGTATTTCATGACTGGGAATATAATAAAACGGAGATATTCAAGCATTTGAAACACGTACCTTGCTACTAGATGTTACACCTGTCGTGTCTTCTTCAGTTACATCGTTGTAGTCTAAATCCGGATTCTCAAGGATCCGCAACGCATCACTTACGTTCTCCTTAAATATTTAAAGAAATAACAAAATAACGATAGCATATATATACTTGGAGAAACTTACAACTGTGCCGCGATATAAAATAATATTTCTCAGGTTTGGGTCAACGGCCGATTTCTTTGATTTTTTTAAGAATGGTTTGTACTATAAGGATTTCAATCAATAGTTTCCAAACATTTATCAGGAATATTTTTGAAAAATCGATAATGAATTTATGCACATGCTATTCAACAGTATGTGTTGAAGTTTTCAAAGCAATCGATATAGACACAAAGACAATATTCGCATCCATCTACTGACACAGTATATATAAAGAGTAGTCGGTACGTTCAGTCACTTAACAATCAAATACATG
>NC_068356.1:137685989-137758489 GCF_020536995.1 Dreissena polymorpha | reverse complement strand
ATTGTTGCCTGAAAACCGTTAATCTCGTAATTCATAAGTTGTGTTATTGCCACCTGTTAGAGGATAAGCGAAAACATTTATGGAACTCTAATTGAATGCATCGGTATAACGGAATTCTCGCGCTTCATCCATTTAAATGGATTAGAACAAAGTGCATCGTTGCTGAAAATGATATCTGAAACTGTTGACTCATATTTTGTGCATTTTAAATTGTGCAAGGCTGCTGTTTGCATCCTGAACTAGTGTTAGACGCTCTGAGCCAGGTTTTGTGTGTCTTTTTTTGTGTGTTTTTTACACATATGTTGACATGTCTATCCAATCTATATTAGTGTATCTTAACACTTTATAGCAGCCTTCCGTGGAAGGCAAAACCTATGACACATGTTAAGTAAATTCGTCTATTATGTCTTTATTTTCGCTTTCGCTTTAAGACATATCCTCGGCGAATAAGTTACACTGAACAAAATATGATTTTAATTATTATTTCAATGTGATTATTCTCATTAGGAATTAACAATTATTTATCATCTACAAAGTTAGTTATACTTATCTTTGTAAATAATCTAATTGAATGTATTGAGTTGTTTATGATCTCATGTGTGTGTATATACTTGATTGTACTTCCTTGCTTGTATTATATGTTATGCTCTTCGTGAATGGAGGAAAAATAAAAGTCTATCTATCTATAATTAAGCGTGTATTCTCTTTAAAATAATTGAAAAGTAATTTACATACATTTCTATGTACATGCCATAGCTATCAATTACAGTGGCGTAGCCAGACCAAATTTTAGCCGAGGCAGTATCTTCGGTCATTCTAGGGGTTCCGGGGCATGTCCCCCGCCCCCAGAAAATTGTTTAAACCTAGAACGTCTCTGGTGCGTTTAAAAGGCCATTTAATTCACATTTTATACCTAAATTATCGGAATCGTCGACGCTACAAATGACCGTTTAGTATCAATAAAGTTAACCAAAAAAAAATCTGCTACAAGTTTATGGTCAATTTTAGATTCTGTTACCATAAACGTTGTTTGAAGTGACAATGATGTAACAACCTTAACTACAGAAAAATAGTCATATAATTCCTTTGAAGTCAGATATTATAAGAAACAATTCAGACGCAGCTCTCTCATACAAGCCATAATATGTATATGGATAATATAATGTGCTTTATATATTTATTATTGAAATACTAAAATAATATAGATCTACCTTATAATATGAAGAAAACAGATCGCTTTGTTTAATATACGGATTTTCCAAATCATTTTGCCGAGCCATTTCGGCAATTGAAGTTATTAAATTGAAATAACTATCTGCCTCACCATGAGCCAATTGTACTCAATGATAATATTTGTTTGTGAATATCATATTGTCTAAAATTCATAAAATTTTCTTAATTTCTTATATAGATTTTATTCGTTGACATAAATTTTCCTGTTTTCCTTGTAATCTCAACATTGCTCTGCAAATTTTAGCCGAGACAACTGCCTCGGTGTGCCTCAGCGTGGCTACGACGCTGAATTAATAGTATTCATAGTTATCTCAAGTCCAATGTTCAAACAACATATGGCATTTGAGTGATGAGAGTATTCATCTTGAAAATCATTAAAAGAATGAGCATTAAAACATAACTTGACATGTATTGGCAAAAAAATTGATGAACATGAAAGGCAAAGATATCCCCGGGGTATAACCGCTTTTAGAGCAATCATACTCAATGCTGCATTTGCCCTTAAATCTCCTAAGAACAGAACAGTTACCAAGTGATGTTTACACATGTAGTTTGACTAATCATATAGTATCAGTAAGTCCATACACCAATATGAGACAAGTCGAACATTGTTACACAATTGTTTATTGCATGCGCAAGACATAGAGGGTAAAATATCCGAGAAAGACAAAAAGACAGACTTAAAAATCGTCGGACCAATAAACTCTCATTTAGCACAACCCAAACCCTTAACAAAACTGTATGTTATGGCATAACACGTTTATTTAAGAACTGCCATCGATATCAATGCATGGTTAACAGGTAACTTGCGTAAATCGCGATGTGCTTTTGTTTAAAAATATCGGTTAATACGCACACTACATAGGTGTTTAAAAATATCATACAAGTAAGAAACATGGCGGATGTTTTTCTGTTACGAGTTGTGCGTATTATGCTGTTATGGTGTGTAGGTCATGTATATTGCTGTCAATATAGTCACTCATAATTACCCTATACATCTTTCAGAAATAGGTGAAGGTTTTTTAATATAATATTATATTGACTAAATTTGTAAATAACTTAAACATTATTTTCCTGAAACAACAAGGATCACCCTTATTCTGTTCAAATAATGCCACTGAGGTCAAAATTGGACCCGTCCTTTGGTCACTTGTTTTCCGTATATGAATAGATTTAAACTTGATTTAATCAACATAATAAGTCGTTATTTTAAAACAATTGATACCAATATATTGATATGTTTTTTACCATCACATCAATATGTTGGAATATATAGATTATTTAGTTCCTTAAAGGAATGGTGAATCGTATGACATATGGAGAACATGCCAAAGTATTATTAATTTATTATAAATAGCACACGTATTAGAAATGTATTAAACTTAGTCAGTACCTTAGACGTAAAACAACTTCAACAGCAGCATACAACCGTAGTATAATCAATTCATCTCATGTGCATATATCGAAGTGTATGATATATGTATTCCGTAAGAAGCGGTTGTCTCGAAGTGTGTAGCATCACTTAAACATTATTTGCTAAACAAGAAACGAAAGTGTGAGCGTATCGCGAGTTTAATTTATATGATTTATTTGAATCGACTTTTAAAGTTTGTACAAATATTATACATTGTTTGGTCGTCCTGTGGGTCTGAATATGGGGCCCTTTGAGTGAAACCCGACTAGTAATAGATTTTCCACCAACTGAACTCAAGCGTCGGGACAATCGTGATACATCGGCTATCTCGGATTCCTCCGTAAGATAGGCCTCGTGGCTAACGGTCGCCATATTGCCTTGTATTACTACTTTACTACCCAAAAGGTTGTCAGTCTATTGTTATGAGGCTGTATACGATGCGCGTTGAACAAGCGCCAAACATTTTACCGAAACTTTGATATTAAGAGCACTATTAACGTTCATTTGTGTTGCATTTTGACCTTTTATACAAGTGATTTACTTTTCCATTATTATTTAATCACCCTATCATCCAATTTTAAGATGAAATTACGGTTTTTACAAAACCAACCAAACCGAAAGTGAAACTAGATGCATTACGTTTCGCGATGTAAACATTAAATATTTGTTCAGTTTGAGGAAGCGAATCGATAATAGACGGTGGAATATGTATGCAATACAGACTATCATTGCCAATTGTAGTACTGGCTAAAAAATACCTTTTATGACAGGTCATGTATAGAACGTTAATCAAAATAGTGACCATAAATCACTACAAATGTCTGGGTTGATCATTAATATAATTAATGCACGTTTCTGATCTAATTGCCTGTATCTAGTTGTAATTACCATGATATTGATAAAATTAAAACTTTTTTTTCATAAATTAACATTACATGTTTTATTTTTATCATTTAGATAATATATAATTGTATCATTATCATCATTAAATATTCTGAAAATAATCTAAATTATCATGATTACTTTAAAGTAGAATTTTTAAATTTTTCTCATAATTTTTAATGAATTTCCACATTTGCTTGATTCAAAATAAAATGTATTAATAAGGGTTTCAGTTTTTAATTTTTATCCAATTTTTAGTTCGATTAGATTTAAAGTACTAACTACGTACATGTATGTGAAATGCTCTTGAGTTCGTTTCCTGGGCCTAGAACCAGTACTTGGGTGTCTCTTGGAGATTTCTTCAGAATGCTCCCACACTGGGGATCAAACCAGTGACCTCCAGATCATTAGGTGGACACCACATCCATTACACATCAGCGACCTTTAATTAGTAAATTACTTAAGTATTGCAGAATTATATAATATAATGTTGCTACATATTTTTGGAAAATGATTAATGTGCAGTACTAAATAAATCTAAATGCATACAATTTTAATAGTGTATATTGTGTGATTATTAGTTACAAATTCACTTTTTACAGGTATACTGTATTATGAAAGACTGATAAACATAAAATTGACAACTCATCTCCCCAACGATACTTTGTGTGGCTCATTCTCAGAACAAACCCATAGTCAGTGAGAAAACTACAGTGTAAAAATACCACTTGATTGTGACAATTATGGCTGACCAAGCAAATGTTATCATTTAAAATAAAGAAAACTTCCAGTTCAATATACATTTTATACCAATTATGACATTGACTAACACAGAAAATAATTATAAGGTTGATTTTCCCAAAATTGACTGTTACAATTGGATACTGTTTTAAGCTTCACTCTACTTTGTCTGAAAATAAAAGTCCTAAATGATGTAATAGAAACATACATGTTTAATTTTTAGTTTTACAAGTATATATATATATATATATATATATATATATATATATATATATATATATATATATATATATATATATACATATATTATTATATCTTTTTATCGATGGTCAATCAATTTAAGTTTAACTAATA
The DNA here is from genome assembly GCF_020536995.1 of Dreissena polymorpha. Taxonomy (NCBI): domain Eukaryota; kingdom Metazoa; phylum Mollusca; class Bivalvia; order Myida; family Dreissenidae; genus Dreissena; species Dreissena polymorpha. The sequence goes on along the minus strand of NC_068356.1, from coordinate 137,753,865 downwards.
TATATATATATATATATATATATATATATATATATATATATATATATATATATATATATATAACACATTATATACATGTGTATGCTTTGATTTTTTTCTATTGAAGCCAAATTAATATCCCATTAGATAGATAGATAATATCACAGCAGTATTCCTAGTTTGTCTGCAAGTACTGCAGAAATCATGGATTATTATTTTACTGAGTCAGCCTTAATCTTTTTATTATGAATGTTAAAACAGACTAAGATGTGCATAATACAATTGAGGATGCATCAAGATTAAAAAATGGTACATGTAATAAAGAATCAATAACAATCAGAAACTGTGCATTTTTTTCAGTATTGTGTGAAAGGATTTGAAGTAGTTATGTGTTTTTGAAATATGAAATATGTGAATTTGAATAAATATATAAAATTTAGTTATTTTGCTCAGACAAAACTGTTAATTACATACCAAAGTATTCAGAATGTATTATTGTAATATTCATTCGAATTTTTTAGTACAAAAAGCACTTTTCCCTGGCATTTGTATTTATAGTAATTGCATATTTTATTATTCTGACAGCATTTATAAACTGTGTTCATGCAAGCATGAACACGGTTTCATTTTTGAGTATTTAAACAAGAGGGCCATGATGACCCTGTATCGCTCCACTACTGAGAAAAGGCTGAAACAAATTTCTCTGCATGTGCAAATACTAAAATATAGTTTTTTTACGCACATGTACACATTTGTGACCTTCTGGGCTGGGTCAAATTTAACCCCAGGGGCATAATTTGAGCAAACTTTGTAGAGGACTAGTATATCTCACTTCATACAAAATGTGGTAGCCCTAGGTCCTAGAGTTAAGGACAAGAATATTTTTAAAGTTTTCACAAAATAAGCAAGATATAAGCGTATATAATGTTCAATTTTGTGACCCGCGGGTCAGGATCAAATTTGACCCAAAGGGCATAATTTGAACAAACTTGGTAGAGGACTATACAATGTTATTGCATACCAAATTTGGTAGCCATAGTCTGAATGGTTTTCGACAAGAAGATTTTTTCAAGATTTCACAAAATAGGCGCTTTATAAGCGTTTATTCAGTTTTGTGACCTCCTGGGGCAGGATCAAAGTTGACCCCAGAGGCATTATTCGAACAAATTTGGTAGAGGTTTATTAGATGTCACTACATACCAAATTTGGTAGCCCTAGGCCCAATGGTTATGGACAACAAGATTTTTAAAGTTTTCACAAAATAGGCCCCATATAAGCGTATGTTCAGTTTTGTGACCCCGGGCAGGGTCAAATTTGACCCAAGGGGCATAATTTGAACAAACTTGGTAGAGAACTATTACATGTCACTACATACCAAATTTGGTAGCCCTATGCCTTATGGTTAAGGACAAGAAGAGTTTTAAAATTTTCACAAAATAGGCACTATATAAGCATATAATTGATTTTGTGGCCCCCGGGGCAGGGTCAAATTTGACCCCTGGGGCATAATTTGAACAAACTAAGTAGAGGACTATACAATGTCACTACATACCAAATTGTGTAGCCCTAGGCCTAATGGTTATGGACAAGATTTTTTTAAAAGTTTTCACAAAATAGGCATTATATAAGCATATGTTCAATTTTGTGACCCCCGGGGCAGGGTCAAATTTGCCCCTAGGGATTAAATTTGAACAAATTTGGTAGAGGACTATTAGATGTCACTATATACCAAATTTGATAGCCCTAGGCCTTATGGTTATGGACAAGAAGATTTTTGAAGTTTTCACAAAATAGGCCTTATATAAGCATATGTTCAATTTTGTAACCCTCGGGGCAGGGTCAAACTTGATCCCAGGGGCATAATTTGAAAAAACTTGGTAGAGGACTATAAGATGCCACTACATACCAAATTTGGTAGCCCTAGGCCCAATGGTTATGGACGAGAAGATTTGTTAAGTTTTCACAAAATATACCCTATATAAGCATATGTTCAATTTTGTGACCCCCGGGGCAGGGTCAAATTTGATCCCACGGGCATAATTTGAACAAACTTGGTAGAGGACTATTAGATGTCTCTACATACCAAATTTGATAGCCCTAGGCCCAATGGTTATGGACGGGAGATTTTGAAAGTTTTCACAAAATAGGCCTTATATAAGCAAATTGTCAATTTTGTGACCCCCGGGGCAGAGTCAAATTTGACCCCAGGGGCATAATTTGAACAAATTTGAAAGAGGTTCACCCCAGGAACATTCCTAAGAAATTTCATCAGAATTGGACGAGTAGTTTAGGAGAAGATGTTTAAAGGAAAAGTTAATGCACGGACGCACGATGGACACAGGACCTTTGGCCAGTGGAGCTAAAAATCAAATTAAAAATTTAGTTTTGATGTAATATCAGTTTTTATATGCAAGTGTCTTTTTCACTTATAAATTAAAACAGCATATTATACATTATTGAAAAGGTTATTCCAAGCTTGATGTCATATTTCAACTTTGCATAGTGTAGTTAATTGAACATTGTATTGAACTGTATGGGCAGCTATATTTTTTAATTTATGTATGTTGTATTATACAAAATGCATTATTTCTACCACAAGTAGACGATATAAGGCCTACTGCTACTAAATAGGCACTGGTATGAATTTGACACTGTTTTTGATGCTCATACAAAACTTTAATTATTACTTCACTTTAGTATATTAAATATTTTCAAGTTTTTGTTCAACATTTTTTGCATACGAGTGTCTTAATGCATTTGAAAATAAACTTAAACAAACGAAAAAAAAATTAACATACCTTTTTCCTGGTAAAGTGTATTTGGGATGATAAAAATACACTTGAAGAGTATTAATGCTGGAAAATGCAGAATAAAATACATTTGTTTCTGTTAGAAGTGTGTCTGGTCTGCATTTTTAAGTGTATTAAATGCACATCAAATGCAGATAAATACAATGCCAATACTGTTACATGTATTGTAATGGACATAAAATGCACTTGTTCTTGTAATTAAATGCTTTAGTGAATTGAAATAACCTTTTATAACGTTTTAACAATTAATAATACGTTTTTATATAAATTTTCTTTTGAAATGTGACACTTAATTGATTTTTGCACCACTAGTAAGAGATATAATTTGTGCTCATAATGCTTTATCATTACACTATATAATATCATTTGTTGTATGAAAATTACCCGTAAAATTCATGTGAAAGCTCAAGAGATCAATAGCAGCGTGCTATACCCTGCTCCTTTTACATGACTTGATGGTATTTAGTCCCCAATTTTACATGGCCAAGGGCAAATTAACGTGCAGATTTGACAAATAAGTCATTACTGGGATCCAATAGGCAGACTTTCATATTACTTGTATTTAATTTAAATCATGATCTGAATTGCTCTTTGGCAAATCTTCTTTGGTCACAGTATTCAACTAAATTTTGTTCACGTTGTATTGATTATATTTTCAATATTGATCAGACAACATCTTTCTTCAAAAGTTTAACATGATTGCTTGGTTAATTTAGAAACAAGATCAATGCATCATAACATAAAATGAAAAAATGTGTAATAGTAAAAATGGCAGCAAAAAAGCACTAGATTATCTGCCTTAAATCTGAGACGTTATGTTGATGTATTGGAATTTCTCAAAAATAATGTGTTCCATAGTTGTATAATTGTATAGTCGCTTGCATGAGTGTTGTCAATGTCACAATACCAATTAAAGCCTATAATTTACTTAAACAATTTGAAGTTTGATGTTTGTTTTTTTTCAAGATCTGTTATATATAATTATATATATATATATATATATATATATATATATATATATATATATATATATATATATATATATATATATATATATATATATATATTGTTGAAAAGTTAACATGCAATAAGTTTGCTGTAATTAAGTGACAAATAGTTTTACTGATTTGGTTGGATGCATATATGCAGATATATCATGGTTTGTGCAGAGGACAGTAGCAAAAACAAGAGCTGTCTCCGTAGGATGACATACGCCCCCGATAAACGCTTTGATAGAAGTTATGAGCATTTTTCAAAACCTAAACGCCGACCCTAAGTTCAAGGTTAAAGGGGTCAAAATTTGTGTGTGTATGGGAAGGCCTTGTCCATATACACATGCATACCAAATATGAATGTTACATCTGAAGCGACATAGAAGTTATGAGCATTTTTTCGAAACCTAAATGCAAAGTGTGACGGATAGACAGACGGACAGTGTGATCACTATATGCCCTCCTTTGGGAGCATAAAAATGTGTTTCACATTGTTTTGGTTAATTAGTAATGAAGTTAAAAGAACAGTATCATCAATTATAAAGTTATTGATTATAAAGTGTTGCTGGCATATTTGATGCATTCATCTAGCTATAAGAAGGTCCCTGTTTTATCCCCACTGGCACTGAGCTAGAGTTCTCAAAATCTTTAAACAGTATGAATAAGTACATATAGGGTCGAGAAAGCCTTGTTGATATGGGGGTTAAACACCTGAAATCAAAGCGACCCAGGTTAAAGGCTGAGGCCAAATAAATAAACCAGGGCAGAGGCCGCATGAGCCTGCTATACTCTGAACAAGTAGTGTTTCTTCTCAGAAAACTGGCTCAAGTGTCTTACTAAGCTTTATACTTTGAGTTTCAGTGCAATCTATCTAAAATAAATTGGTTAAATTAAATAATAATTAGTAAAAAATAAACATTCTGCACAAATTCAATTATTTACTTTACCTGTGTGCATTAATCATTTCAGTCTTGATGGTTAGTGAACTATGTCAAAAGCACCATAGCTATGAAACACTTGTATTTTGAATATTGCAATGTTCCACAGAAATGATGCTGATGATAATTCTACACGATCATGACATTAAAAATGATGAATTATTATATATATTTCTAAATTCCATTTCCACCAACGATTCGGTTATTCCACTACCAGTTCACATGCTTCGTACACAGTTGAAAATAACACTATTCCACTCAATAACCGTGACACATGTACTCAATTTTTCAACTTTTCGCAATTAAAATTGTCTTCTACTGTTATAGTTGTTGTTGTACTTTTGAAAGTAGTTCGAAAGATGGCGACTATTAACCCAGAGATTGATTTATGAAATAAATCGTCTGCTGATCCAGAGTGGCGTCGGGAGTGGGAATCCAGGTTGTCTTGTGGCGTTGCTCGTGTTGTAGCAACAGAGCTAGCATTGAAGTTTTATTTCGAATCGAAATATCCAGATTGATATGCAAGTGGCGATTTTTAATTAAAAGGAAACTAATGCGGTAGTGTTTAAATAAGCCCTAGAATTTCTGGCCGTCAAACAACCAATTAATAATCAATTATTTGTTTTCGCACATTAAGCAAGCTTTGGAAATGATGTTATATCGGTACTTAATTACATGGAATATACATGAACTACAAACGTGTTTACTTTTTGTGTTTTCTTTTTCTAAAATGCTCTACATATTTGTTGGTATTGAATGAAATAAACTGTGTTGCAATATTATGCTTTGCAAATAAATGTGCACAGGAAAATCTTTGTCTGTGAATATATGCATATACTTTTAACTGAAGTGTCAACTTGAGACAACAAGTGTAGTTGCAGTGAAAACAAGTAAAGCGGTATTTGCTAAGAATTCAAGAGTTAATTGCTAACCATTGGTGTTCATGGTTGTGATAATATTTATCAAATAGTAAAGTTCTAATATCTAAAAACATACAAGAAATAGTTTGAAGAAAACAATTATTTTTACTATATAGTATCGTTATCATAAAATTAAAAACAAAGCGCTACATCTAGGCATTATTTTGCATTTTTTGTTTGGCAATCTCGGTGTAAATTCGTCGCGGGTATAGGAATGTCCTCTTCTTGTCACTCATTAATGATGTTGCTGTTACCGGGGATAAGCCATTCGTCTTTTCCGATTCTTAAATACTATTAACAGAAGTCGATCAGCGTGACCCCTCTTCACGTATTATTCCATATAACTCGCGGAGTGTGCCTTGCGCTGACACGTGGCCACACATTGATGTTGTTCACATGGTTACCGTTTATGAGGCATACGCATTCATACGTTTGTCAGTTAAGTTTAAACCTATTTATGTTTGCTAGATTGGATCGAACGCCCCAGGCTTATTTTAACGCTCTCGAGTGCGTTTCCTGGGCCTAGAACCAGTAGTTGGTGTCTTTAGGGAAGATCAGAGAACGCTCCCAGAGTTGGGATCGAACCCGTGATCTCCCGGTCGCAAGGCGGACACCACATCGATTACACCACGGCCACATTAGCCAGTTTAAAACGCTATTAAAATGAAAATCGATGAGTAAAACATGTATTTTATTGAACAAGAGGAACGTCTTTTTCTGGCCACTCATTGATGTAGTAGGCATGGTTACCCGGAAGGTTCATCACCCGGTCCATCTCACCGTTAAACAACCCGAATATACCACCTGCAAAATAATGAAGTCTTTGATCATGAACGACACTAGGCGATAACTAGTTTTAACACATACAATCAGTAACACAGAAAAAGCGATTACCCGTGTATATTGCTTTATGCATTTAAAAGTGCATCAATAAATATGCGTGTAAGGCTTTTCAAAGGGCATTTCACACTTGGGAAACTTATGAAATAAGCAAGGTTCCTCAAAAATGTGGATCAGGAACATATTCATTATAGCCGCGTCGTGTGAAAAAGACTCTTATGCAATATAGGCAGCGTGGTTCAAGATCAGCCTGCGCATGTACACTGTCTGATCATGACCATGGTTGCATGTCAGCTATACAGTCACACAAGGTTTCGTGTTGACAGTAGCTCAACACAGACTGTGTAAATGCGCAGGCTGTCATGGATCTACGCATACATATATTGCATAGACCAATTTCCTTCAGATCATAAGTGAGTATACCGGTGTGTATAAATAGGATTCTTTTCCCTTGAAATCTTAAAGGAGTTTTCTTGAGTTCCTCGAGTAAACCTTGCGTGCCCTTGCCAGTGTAATAGGGGTCCAGAAGTATTCCTGTGTTAGCGCTCACGTTCGTGATGGTCTCTGAAATAAACCGACTGGATGTTTAAGTTGCAAGAGATTGTTTACTTTGACAGCACATCTTCTGACACATTTAGATTGTACTTAAACAAACAGCTGTCATGGACAGCGTTACTCAAACCACGGGTGTATTATTTTACCTTGTATTGGAAGTCGCTATGCATTCATTGCCGCCAAATGTTTTTCCCGACGATAAAAAAGTGCATAGCTCTCATATTGCTCTACATGCATTTACCGGCTAGTGTCATTCTGGCTTAATTTACCGTTTGGGTTGTCACACCCATTATCTATACCAACCACAATTCTTGTCAATAAAAACATGATTTAAGTTCTTTTTGAATTATTGCAGGATTCAAATTAAATGTGACGGGAATTACTCCTTAAGGCTTAAGTATAAATGGTAACGCTTTTCGGTATGTGATATTAATTGTTGTACCAAGTACAAACTCCTACTAGTGATATCCGATAATTTTTTGTAGGCAAATGTCTAGCATGTGGTTTTCTGCGACGTCCATGTGGACAGACTGTGCTATTAACAACGTTGATTTGTTTAAATAAAGATGTTTATACTTCTGGAAACGCCGTTAATCTTGATTCAATAATTGTAATATCTATCTATTCGAATAGTATTGGCAGCGTCGTGACCATGCTTAGGGCTTGTCTACAATGTTTGCAACAAAACGAAAGCTCTCCTTTAACAGCAAGCTCGTGTTTTCTTCCACTGGTATAGTATACTAGTAATTCACATTTTCTGTCAGTCATCTGATTGTATGACCCCGAAGAGATATTTCAAGTGGTACTTTATAAGTGTGTGCAAACCAAAGGTAAACATTTATACATTTAAACAAGTAACGTGACCATGGCAAAAAAGTATATTTGGTCATAGACATCGCACATTGACCAAGAACGCATGTGTGAAGTAATAATTAAATATATGATGTGTGAGAAAATTGATAAGGAGATGTTGCATCTTTAACTTAACCAAAGTTAAAAGAACAAAATATGGTTTACTTTAACCAAAGCTCTGAAAGACATACTTGTTAATAGCATCACACTCTCTGTCCGTTCGTTAAAATATTCCGATCGACCGAAAACACAGTACATACATTATTTGCCTTGCATTAAATATCGGAAGGCCGATTTTTGCATAAGTATTTGTCATGTCAATGTGGTAAATTTACCCAATCTGTCTTTTCCTGGTTTTGCTGGTTTACCAGTGCATAGTGCTCTCATACCAGTAACTGACAACTGCTCTACTTAAATCAGGGGTTGGGTAGAATGTCCGAAAATAGAAATGCACGACCAAAGTAATCACAAGTTAAGTACCCTGGATGTGTGATGACCTAGCAAGCCTTATAGGCGGATTGCTTAAAATTATTACATGAATAAATGAATATCTGATTATGTGTGTAATTATAATTAACAAAACACTTTAGTTCATAAAGTCATTATTTGGTCCTTCCGATTTTACCCACGAATTATGTCGTAATTAATGCTATCATTGCTCAATTCTTCATTTGATTATACACATATATATGATTAGTCTCAGCACCTATTGGCCGAATGTTGAATAATGTTTCTAAGAAGCTAAAAAAATAGCAACGTCAGACGAAATTTAATCTTTTGCCATATGTGGCCAGCGTAGCTCAAGACGAGAATGTACATTCAAGCTGTCTGCTCAACATATAATGTGTCCGCTCTAAAGGGACGAAACATTCGTTGATAGGGTAAATCCTATCGATATTACGAAAATGTACAGGCTTGTCTGGTTCTTTTACGATTTCTTATGGCTGAAGTTCATTTTTTCCCGCTCTTTCAGCATGAAATAATATCAAACAAGCACATTTATAAATGATGGTAATATTTGAATTAAAAAATAATTAAAATTATTCGTTTTTGTTTTTGCTATTCGATTACCTGTGTTTTTATTGTTTGTCAGTTGTTTTTATAGACGTGTATTAAGTTCATAAATGCCAACTATTCAAACACATCTTCCCGCATATGGATCTCACGCATGATTTACTGTGCTTTCCCTTTAAAATTGCGGGTAAAAAGGCTGCATTTGTTTGTGAGTAACGTAAAATTACCGCGGAAATCTAGAGAGCAAATTCTACGCTAAAGTATGAATGTTCGTATGTAAACTGTGTTACGTGTATAATGTACCTGATTTTTTTTATAAACAATTACATAATCGACACGTTGGCTGTGTTATGTGTTATATGTAAGTTTTATGAAACGTAATTATTGCGATGCATTCAAAGACATAGTTTTTCAAGTTGTTCATGTTTTTACTGCATCTTTGTTCATAATAAAACAATATAAACGTTCCGATCTTTTTCACATGTATGTTATACTGAACATCAAATATTCAAATACTTTACAAAAGATTTGAATACTGATTTTGCTATTCGTTGAAATCCCTAAAATGCATATATATTCTAAGTTAATTTTTTCACATTACTTGCACCTTTTGATATCATATTTTGTTTAAACTTTTATTTAATTTTAGTCATTTTTGTTTCTAGAAAAGCGCAAAAGTGACATCCGAAATGCAGCAGAGATGTTCGTCTTAAAAAATCAGGGGTAGGGGGAGCGCGTGAGGTCATGTCCCGACAACAACAAAACTGAATTTTCTAAGAATCATCTCTTGCGGAATGGCTACAACGTTATTTAGAATATTGCTGGTATTTTGGGAACGGTCCACTCATTGGAAATGAACAATACCTTTGTGTTAATTTAGGCCTTTAGAATATAAAACTAGAAACATTTTATAAGGACAGAAGCTTTCGTTTTTCAAGGCAAGGAACCAGTGACATATTCCATACGTACCAATACAAGGATAGAAGCAAAAATATGTTTAGAAACGTGAAATGGAAAACGTGTTCATTACCTAAAAGCCCTTCCGTAGCAGTCCCATACCCCTCTCCGATGTAGTCATCTATGATATCCATGATGTCATTTGCACCGAGGGTCAGTCCTATGTCCGACAACATTTGGTCGATACGTTTAGTCAGCTCCTCCTTACTTAGGGCGATAGAAACTGCGTGGATTCTGGAATAATTTAAATGGCAATGGTAAGGAGGTGAGAAAGAAAGAGACATTGTTTGGAGTCCGCCTTACCAAACCCTTAACGCTATAGTACAGTCCCTGGGCACCTCCAGTGTGCAAAAAAGAGTGAAAGCTGATTTATATATCATTTTTTAGGTAAATGTCTGAAGTGTCAGAAAATTTTGGGTGGACATACCGCGTGATGGTAGGTTTTTTGTAATCCAAGATGGCGTCCAAGATGGCCGCCAAAAATGATAAAAAAAACAGTTATCTGTTTTTCAGTCTGACCTTTCTGAATTTGAATAAGATTCTTATTTTTTCTTGAATTAACATTGGAAAACATGTTTTTGTCGCAAAATATGTCACTTTGGCCATATCTTTCGACAAATATTTAAAAAAAATGACAAAAAGTATCAAAGAAATGCGAAAAAAGGCATAAAAATTGAAAGTGAGTGCAAACTTTCAATTCTGTTGCTTGTAATTTTATAAATTATTTCAATTTTATAGATGTGTAGTGTACGGGCATCAATACTCTTTACATTGATGCTTTTTTCTTCTAAAACGGATACGGCATTGTTGACTTATTTCAAATTAAAAGTGGGTGGTGTAAATCAGAATTCAACACAAAATTACATAACTGCCCTATTAGAAATACTTAAAAGTGACTTTGCGTTGTATTTAATAAAAACATCTGTACTATGTGATAAATTCATTGGTTTTGGTACAATAAATATACCTGAAAAGTAAATGAACAACCCATTAAAGCAATGGACTTGTCTGACCTTCCGCTGACAAGTGCAGCCATACGTTTGCACATACTAAGATGTATATATGTTTGCTATATGCAAATGCATTGTCTTATTGAAGTCACAGCAAATCCCATAGACTTTGGGTTTGAAGAGTAAGATGGACTTTTACTACAGTCAAACCCAAAAGTGTTTGTTCCAAAGAATCTTGTGTTGGTTTGTTCCTGCACAAAGTGTTCTACAAAGCGTTGTGTATGCAGGAAAGCTGGTGTACCTTGTTGTTTTTACTGCAAGTGCAAAAGTGGGAAATCAGATGGCTGCTGCAAGAACCCACATGTACTTCTTTCAGTACCAATGGTATTGTAAACTCAACAGCATCCAACAATAGTGATTATTCGGGGTTGCACTCTTTAAATTGAATGTATCGCAAATGATCTTTTGACAGAATTCGTTGTCAAAATTAAGATTCATGTACTACACTTCATAATGCATATTTGACATATAGTTCATTCAGTTATGACGTTAAAGTATTTGAAATGAACATAATGTCAAACATATCAAACGTCATGGTTTTGTTCATGTATAGTTTAGTTTGTTTAAACATACAATCTTTACAAGAATTATCACGTTAACTGACTCCTTTTTTGCGTAAGTTATACATTATGAAGATGAATGAAATGTTTTTTTCTTTTTGTTTATTGTGATTATACAATCAAATACTTGTTACAAAATTTACAAAATTATCACCTGTTGCAATGTGGGAAAAATATTTAATATTGCATTATTTATAATGATAAAGGTATAGTCCTTACAAGAAAGATGTGTTTCGCTAGATATACAAAACCTGATAAATTTATGTCTTATTACTTATAGTGATTGATATTTTTGTCTTATTACTTATTGTGATTACATTGTGATAATTATACAGTCATATACATACATCTGTCCTCTGTTGCAATCTTAATATACATAGTTAATTATGTAAACATTACATTATTAATAAAGATTAAGGTATAGTCTAAAATAATGACGACCGACTGTTGGTGACTCAAGTTATATTTCTTCTTTGTATTGTGATTATTTAGAATGTAAAAAATATAATGCTATATATTATATATTTGACTGACTCTGTTACAGATTTCCTCATGTTCTTCATATATTCAATGCAAATTTGTAGTACATGCACATTTGTTGATATGTAAATTTTACATTGATTATAGCTTGAAAGCAAGATATTTGTATTGTATCTAGCTTGTGGTGTAAAGTGTTATGCGTGTACATGGCTCTTCGTCGAACTCGATAACAGCACAGTTATGTACACAAGCTATGGTTTTCGTTAATCGAACCGTTGATAAGTGAAGTATTTTATTTTTCCATTGTTTGTATATTGTAATTATAAGGTGATCGTTATACAATCTTTATACAGATTTACTTTTTATCTGTTACAGATTAACACACGCTTGTTATAAATTATGCAATTACTCAATGTGATATCCATTAATAAACTTCATTGATTCTATGTCAATCGTATTTTTGAAGCCTTAATTATGATAAAAGTGTGTCTTCTATATCAAAAACCAATGCAATAGTCAACAGTAATTTGAATGCTATCCCAATTTCAATATATCCGAATACTAGTACAGTTTACTAAACATCGTAAATCGTGTGTGTGTGATCTCATTTGAAATATTTTTTGCGATAAAGTAATTTAATAGCATAACACTATAAAAAAAGCGATTATTGGAAACTTTTAGCACTTAAACTGTAAATAGAAGTATTTCAAAACTGTTACCATGGCAACCAAACACAATAAATTACATAATTAGAAAAAGAAGATCTCATGTCATCAACAAATGTTTTAAGAAAAAAACATAAAATCATGCGTTATGTTCTGAATTAAAATTGATGTAACAAAGGTAAAAAATTGTAGTATTTGCAAACATAATTGACTAAACCTTATAATTACCCCACCCACCTTTAAATTGAAATAAGTCAACAATGCCGTGTCCGTTTTAGATGAAAACAGCATCTATGTAAAAAGTATTGATGCCCGTACACTAAACAGGTACTAAATTGAAATAATTAATAAAATTACAAGCAACAGAATTAAAAGTTTGCACTCACTTTCCATTTTTATGTCTTTTTTCGCATTTTTTGGATACTTTTTTGTCTTTTTTTTTTAATATTTGTCAAAAAAATATGGCAGAAAGTGACATATTTTGCGACAAAAACATGTTTTCCATCGTTTATTCAAGAAAAAATAATAATCTTATTCAAATTCAGAAAATTCAGACTGAACAACAGATAACTGGATTTTTTATCATTTTTGGCGGCCATCTTGGACGCCATCTTGGATTACAAAAACCTACCATCACGCGGCATGTCCACCCAAAATTTTCTGACACTTCAGACATTTACCTAAAAAATGATATATAAATCAGCTTTTACTCTTTTTGCACACTGGAGGTGCCCAGGGACTGTACTACACTAATATCGTCGATATTAACAATAAAATAGTATATTTTGGCAAATATTATTAACACCATGGCATTATTTTGCTTACACTGTTTTGCTGACAAACGTATGCATGGCGTCCGATGACGTGAGAAAGACTAGTTTTTATGTTAAAAATATAATAATATACCAACTTCTATGTCATTTGAACATTGGAATAAGCTTTATATAATATTAACTAATGAATCAACATTAAAATTAACAGAAACCATAGCGGACAATCAGTAATCAATAAAAACATCTTTAACATTTGATTTACCTCAGTTTTGATCCGGTAAGATAGTTACCGACAGCAATGCCCGCTGCTGTACATCCTGTTGCTATAGAGACGACAATGTCATCAAAGTTGTCAAAAAGTCCCTGTTAAATAGAAATGTTGTTAACACACATACTCTACACGTTCGCAATTCGCGAGAATAAATGCAACGTGAAAGACTACGTAATAGAATAAGGTAGATTAAAGCGTACGACGTTACTATTGCATACATTATACACTGCTCATGTAACAACTCATTTTGCAAATCTATCCGGTTTTCGGTTCCACTTAAAGAAAACATAAATCCCCATAACAATTACCACGTACTAAATTATTTGTATGATTTATTTATGTCTAACCTCCCGCACAAGGTACATGGTATAATTTCAATAAAAATATCATGATGTATAACTTCAAACGTGTTATAATTCTTTGACAAGGAATAAATATCGGACTACTTTTTATTATATGGCATGGTGGAAATTACAAACAATAACACGTTGTGTGGTATTGACGCTGACCTGGTCAATATCTCAGTATGTATGTATTTCAAATTCAAAGAGGTCCTTCCCGCTTGAGGCTGCATTATGTGATGAAAGGAGTCATTATTACCATCTAATTAAATTATGGCTGCAATTTCAAGCTTTATAGTCGTTCCTGTAAAAGGTCCATTTTAGTGTGGTATTGTGTTTTGGGGTAGGGGAGCCGGAGTTTTTGAAGGAGACCGCACTTGTTCGTAATGTTGACCACCAACCAAATTCACGTGCCTCCGGGAATGAGGATTGAACACGCGTCGCCTATTTTAAACGCGCGAGAACCAACCACTGCGCTAACCAGATAGCCAAACAAGCCAGCTAGAGCGTGTGTTATATTTATAGCATAAGAAAGGTGCTCGTACGAGATACCAGGTCAGTATTAGCTACTGAAACGTATTTACCTGTTCAATTAGCTCCTGGAAGAGCGAGATGAACGCGAACATACCTGGGGACGAGGCTCCCCCAAGCGGGATACAGTAGCATGGCTCCCGGTACTTATCGCTGTTGCAGTGTCAGAAATATCGAAAACATTAAGTTAATATAAAATGCATTGCACAAATAGTTGTGCGTGTTCAAGAAACAAAACAACAGCACATTTAAAGTTCCTGCCATTATAACCGGTAACCATTTATATATCAATTACACCTTAAGACATCCATACCAAAAATAGCATAAATAATATACTATAAACATACATACTGTCAATGCGTTATCATGCAATACGTCAGTAACACCGGTGTGCACCCAGCATTGATCAATTGGTAAATGCACGATTCTAAGCTCTACAGTTCAGAACACGTAGGGACCTGATATAACCTGCTAGACTGCGCAGTCTCTGCGAGAACGCTTCGTACGAGCACGTTGGAGACAGATACAGATGACTTCCTGCCAACCGATACAGCAGGGCGTTTCCTTTTGCACCGAGTTCTTCTTTCTTCGTGAGATACAACAACATAAAGTATTCGGTTTGTTTAAGAAATTTTACACTATTATTAATTTATGGCAGTGAATAAGTGAAAACATACTATGGGGTTTTACGTTTTAATCAGTATCGCATATACGTTGAAATATGCCAATACAATTCGCCGAAAAACGGCGTGTTATTATGACGTCGGTATGCTTCTAAAAAGCTCTGGTTTTTCACCTATGTTATTTCTCTCCGTGATACTATTTTCAAATCATTTATCTTATAAAAAAATCCCAATGTTCAATTCACTCGCAGATAATGGTTATACAAGTTGCATTTGAACTTACAGCGCCATAGTAAATAAACTAAGGTGTTCAAACTTAAAGTTAATTTCTACTTTGAACACGCTATTGACCTTTTGGATACAAGTTCCTCCGATTTAGCGCCGAAACAAACAAATAGTTCTTTGAAAAATTCTTGAGTTTTAAACTCGTTAAAATCTTTCAATATTGAGTTCAATTCTCAAACATGTACTACGCAATGCACACTACGGGCTGTGTTTACACATGCAAGAAGTGATTTCACTATTATTCCCTATCATGTAAACATTATACATTGAATGAAAAATATAACAATAATAATAGTGCAATGATATCCCTACCTATATATTTGCGTATATTTAGCAAGGGCCGCGGGAGGTTCAAACAAATTAATTTTAAATCGTTTCTCATTGAAAACTTCAATGCTATAAAATGTCACACTCAAAAGCTTGACATATGTTGCTGAAGGCTGCAATATAAGTTTGTATAAACTAATTTTAATGTTTGCATTGAGTTTACTTATAATAATTAAAACTTAAAATTAAATCTATGATAAACTAAGTTATATCTACACGCGTTTAAGCCATATATTGAAATATAATATACATAATTATAAAGTAGGGTTAAGTACTTGATTGAAAGGTTACAGCTACCTGTCCTTTGTGCGACTTAGAATTTGCAAAGAGTTTTATTCCATTATAGCTTACCTTTGACACCCTTGCCACCACAATGTGGGGCGTCAAGCCCAGTTGGCGGCACGTGAGGGCTACTGCGCGGCAGTGATTAGACTGCAGACAGCCCCCTGTCACCACGTGGCGAGCGTTGTTCCTAAGGGCCTCAGCGAACAGAAACTGTAGAATGCGGACCTATGTGGAATATGATCACTAAGATATCATAACAATGATTATATATCAGATCAGTGTTAATCGTTAATCAACGATGCTCTAATTAAATATTGTTAAACATAATTAAGTCTAACATGAAAAGGTTTTATCCTAATCAACATTTTAAAATCTAATTTAGTGCATATAACAACGTGTGCGCACCTCACTTTATTAATAACGGTTATATTTACCAGCAAGAATGTGAAAAGATCGCGATTGACACATATTCTAATTAACTCGCCTTTTTTTATTCAAAACAGAAGTGACTTAATTTGATCTAAACTTATTGGCCCTCATGAAAAACGGTGTTATGGGGCTCCTTAAATCGAGTTTCATGCAACTATAATTTGCATAAATGATAATAATGTAAGACAAAACTGATTAACAAGCGTATTCCGTTTTATGAAATCCTAATGCATTTAACTTTAGTCTTCAGATAGATTGCATTTCGAAAGCTGGCACATTGGCTATGGCAGCGTTTGAGCAAGATGGACTGAAGATCACGTCTGTCTTTCGCTGTATTAGCCAGTTAATAAAGGTTTCAGAGATGCTCATATATTGGGTTTTGCTTAGCACAACCGTGTTAAATATTGCCATTAAAATTGTTTTAATTATAGACATTACCAATTTTCCATTTAAATATTGAATTTAGTGCCATTCATGAAATTTAGATAAGGTAAACAACGTTTAATTTGGGTCGCTTTAATCAATAGACGGTGTTTTACTAACACAAGTGTGATGTCAATTCATAGAATCGCTTGCTCATTACCGTGACACTTTTGGTATTTATAACTGAATTTGACTCGTTGGTCAGGATTTCGTTGGGTCAAAGTGACTAAAGATATAAAATTTGTTTCGATTTAAATGAAGTAATCTAAAAAAGTATATATTGGCAACATTCCAATGTTAGGTCTCTTTTAGCAAAGGCTTTTAACACTATTCTCTTTTATTCTGCATTTGTTCAAGGTCGTTTGGTTTCACTGGGGTTTTCCTTGAAGCTTTGTATTCCTAAATTTCAGAAAATATGGTTGGGGCAGCCCCAGACTTATGTCTATGCTCTATAGCAAACTCACGCGTCTGAGTTCACGTTTAGCGCAAAATGTTCAAGTTTCATGATGGGTGGCCGGAATACCCAGGCGGGGTAGGGAAATTGCAGATCATCAAAATCTTCGTTTCATAGAACGATTAAAAAACACAACATTTTGATGATTTCAGTCATCTTAGGATATAAATATTCATAACATTACACCTTTTGGTATCAAAATGACCGTACATCTTTATCGAGTATAGAAGCATCGTTTCGTTTGTTGAAAAACAAACGTTCAAACTTAGAAGAGTCTTTAGTCTCTCAAAAGGTGAGTAAAGCTTTTACGACTCAGTGTGTCCCAGATCACGCACTGGTATTGACCATTATCCAAAACAGCTTAAGACGCGTGGTAATATCTATTATAAACAATACAATTGGGAAACAACGGATAAGTAGATCTTTAGGAATGTCAAAGTTCTCCATCATGAAATGATAACCTAAATACATTAGCAAAAAACTTAAAAAATGTCATAAAATGAGGTATACCTTGCTTCCAGATAATTCTGCGCCAGTAAGATCATCGCGTTTGATAAACACTTGGAACCCATCCGGTACTCCGGGAAGGCTCCAGCGATGTATCGGAGTGTTCAGAGAAGTCAGCTACATTGGGGTAGAGGGAAAAGAAGACCTTGCACAAATAACTTTGAAATAATAAGCCCTAGATGAGGTAGAACTGCGTCTGGTAGTAACGTTATAGCGTTCATTTACAAAGTAATTAATTTAAATCCGCCGTACTAGTGTTTTTATATTTCTAGCCCAAACTTAAGGCAATGTAATATTTTATGCATCGAAGTGTTTGTCTAACACCCGTTCGAATTTATGATTGTTTTTATTACATTTTGCATGATTTTGTTTTTAAATATGAAGCCAATATATCGGTACCATTTTCTCCAAAAGTCAAATAACACAGTACGCAGTTATGTAGATGTAGTTTAATAAAAACGAGATCAATACCTGTAACCGTGATGTCGCATAAATTCAAAAGATTGTTATACTCAACTGTTACATACGATCGGTAAAGACACTATCACTGAATACATTGTAAAAGAGTACAGAAACTGCTGAAGTGAAATGAATTGTACTAAAAATTGGTCTAGCATAATTAACAATCATTCATATTGCCTTGACCTTTGTAAGTCTACGTGCTACAGGAATTATTTACTAAGTTTTACTTTGAACGGGGCTTAATTCTAAACTCGCGGGAACCACTGCATAAGTGTAAAGCAATACCATGTATAACACAGTTAACATAGTAAGATTGGCATATGCCTATATTATGGAAAAAATTTGCTTACCTTCACTATATGCGATGGTATGTGATTCAGGTGTTGTGCCCACGCCGGTGCCTGGTACTCATGCATTTGATAATAACCGTTATCCATGTTAATACCCGGTATCCTGAAATAAAAACCCGTGCGTTATGCTGTCACCAGATACAATTTGGATTCAGTAACAAACCGTAATTCTTAATTACTTGTTTTGAAAATAAGTACGTAATGAAGACGATATTGTAATAAACTCGATTATGTTATGCAAACGGAACTCAATTAAAACCATAAAACTTCTGGATTTTTCACATGGACTTGTTACAAACTGCTAACGGTGAGCGTGTGATTGGGAAAACAAGTATTTTAAGAACAGTTTAACAAATACAACTTCAATTTAAGTTTATTCGCCAACAGTATGCGTGTGTAGTATAGCTGTCGTTATCACGTGTCTACGGATAAATGATTGTTTGGAGCTTAATTTCCTTTTTGGTTCTCCATGTATCTGACCCATAGATCAATACTGGCTTCACAAAGGTTTAAGAGCCTTATCGTAGCATTGTTGACTTCCGCGCTAGATCCTCATATCTTTTCAAGCTCGCCTTAGATTGTATTGGGTTTTAATCTGTGGATGCGTATGTCTTAAACACATTGCTCGTCAATCTGTACATGGCGAGGCCAAGTCTTGCTGAGTTGTCCGCAACGATGTAAGTATTTTCCTGCATCTATTTTTTGTGTGAGAGCGAAGGACCAGATCTTTGAGACAGTCGAGGTCGTCCAACTGTTTCTTAATGTTTCCTATAAACTATGTTGGTCTTCTGGTCCTCCGATGACTGCATGACCCAGTCTGTGACCAACAGGAACAGAACTGTGAGTGTAAGCAGCCTTGTCTTTATCTGGTTCTTATTGCGAAAGCCTCATTGAGTTATCTGCTGCGGACATTTCTGCAGCTCATCCCATCATAAGACTTTATGATGATGTTTGTGAACTTTAATTGTACTCCTTATTGTCTCGGAAGTCTCCAGAAGGACTTCCAGCCTTCGCTGTAGAACGCCTGCTCATAGTCGATGTATTTGATAAAGCGAGGGCGTGTTTCAATACATGTATTGCTCCGGAATGGAGCACGGGATGCGACCTGATCCGTACAATCACCCATCCTTTCGGGCCGTTTGTGAGTAAAGAACATAGGGGTCTACAGCGCATTTCATTCGGTTAATAAAGATGCGATTAACACATTCATTATGATTGGCAGTTATTTCTCGGAAGTTTGAACAGAAAATACGGTCGTTTGTATTGAGGCTAGATTGAATAACCCTCTTTCCACTCTGTTTGTATTACCTTTTCTTCCCATAAATTGATAAAGTGTGAGTTTCGTAGCTCCACACTGGTCTGGACGTAAGCCTGCATCGATTCTGCCTGTTTGCCATCATTTTCTGTTCTTCGATTAATCTAGTAATGGCGTTGCGGATCTCTTCCTTGTGGATGCTCATAATTTTAATTGGCAGATCGATCGTGTCTTGACGAATATGCTTAGCTTTAGCAGAAGGTAGCTTGTAGAGTAGCTCCTAAAAGTTTTCGATAACATCTTCTTCTTGCCTTCACCATCGTCTATCGTCTCTCCATTCTTGTCCCGTACAGGCCTCTCTGGTGTGTGATAATTTTCTGCAATTAGTGATGGAGTACATCTCATTTATTTTGTGTTGTGTGCTGCATCTGCTGCTTGAATTACTTGCAGCTCTAGGTAGAACCGCTCGTCTGCTCTTATAGTTCGTCGGGTATTTCTATTGTCGTCTATGTACGCGTCTTCGGCTGATAATTTTCTTTTCTGTTGTTGACTGTAGCTTTGTTTGTTTCCTTTCTTCAACTATTTGTCTGTGCTGATATCCACATTATGTGGGTCGAAGAACTCTTTGGAATGTTGAAGTTATATCACTTTCTGCCAGTTTTTTTCTATCGTCTCTTCCTAAAGCAGCTCCTTAAGGACCTATCACGTTTTGGAGAGTGACTATGAACTCTTCTTTTTTTCAAGGTGCCTTTCAGCGACGCAGTGTTTTGACGCTGGCGTGGACTGGATAACTGTTCTTGATCTTCAGTTGCAATCGGTCGACTTGAAGATGATGGTCTGAACGTATGTCTGCTCCTTGCTTGAGACATTCATTATAAACAAGGCGGCGAAACATCCTCACGATTTACAAATGGTCAATCTGGTTCTACGGGGCCAAGTCTGGAATACTTATGTTGCCTTTCTATCCTTCTTCGGTGGTGGAAACCAATTCCTCCAATGACAACGTTTCATGCGGCGCAGAGGTCAAACATCTCATTGATGTCATTCATCTCGCCTATCTCTTGCTTTCCAATGATCTACTTATACCCTTTTGTTGTCATTACGGATCTTTGCGTTAATGTCACTTATACAAAATGATGTGTTCACTTTTTGTCCATCTTGCAATCCTGCTTGTCGTCTGAACTCGCGTATTCGGATGTAGCACTTTTGTTATGTTCATAATTATCATATTTTAATGGTATGAAAAGAGGCTGTCATTGATCTGAATGCCACCCACCATACGAGCTCTCTCTGTGCAAACTTGAATATTATCCAGGGATGTGTGAATGTTCTCGCGCATTCCCCGAGGAAAGAAGTAACTTCCATCTCGATTTGCTGATTCCTAAGATGTTAAGGTTGAACTTTCTCATCTCTGTTACCATTCCTCTTCTGTCTCGTACATGATTAAGGCATTCCATGTACCGATGTTAGTGGAAATTGTGGTTTAGACGATAGTGTTCAATTTACGGTTCCAGTTGGCTCAGGCGATCATCGCCTGGAATCATACGCCGTTGATATGGTGGTCAATCATCTCTCAGGTCATTGATATATATATATATATATATATATATATATATATATATATATATATATATATATATATATATATATATATATATATATATATATATATATATATATATATATATATATACATATGTGTTATTCTATTCCTACGCGTGAATATAAACAAGTTTTGTTTTTTACGCAATTTGAATCAAAATTACCCAACACATCTATACTAGTTATATGTTATAGGCAATTTTTATATTCACAAGTGTATAATAACTTAATATCTAGATAATATCGAAAAAAAAATATCTTAGAAAGTATGTAACTCAAATTGATGAAGACAAAGATATGAGTCGCATAATGAGACCATCGGTCATATGCTTCGGGGCCTTTTTTCAGGATTGTTTTCAGGCGCCTCCTCTTGGAAGGAATAGGTCTTGTGATGGATACCAACACATTTATATTTGAGCGATTTACTCGTGATGCATCTTGTCCTGAAATGATCTTTAAATGCACATGTGATGAAGCAACTGAATTGTCTTCTAATTTATGTAACATTTTATTCTGTTATTCAAATGCGGGCCTTTTTCTGACCATTTTGTGAACAGATTTTTGAGTTAAATAAGGAAATTCTCGAAAGGTTATTCTCATTTATCGCTTTAGATTATGTGTAGCAAAAGAAAATGGAAATGAAAGGTGTTTGTTCAAGTGTATTCCGAGAAGATCACCTCTAAATTTGACCATGATTACGTTCAAAAACATCATAACGATATATCCTCCTTTTATCTTATACACTCACATTAGTAAAAACAATCAATTTTTCTACATTTATGTCAACTTTGATAATGATACTGGACAACACATCATTTTTGCTTGATTCATTTAATTACCAAGCTGGCAGAATTAAGTTAAATACTACAATAAAATGTCTAGAATAAAACACTGAATTTTAAAAAAGGTGCAAGTTCACACTCAAACGAAAAAAAGCTGGTAAAAAATCAGTTATCCCTTTTGATCCGATTATAAAAGAACTGATAAGCAATAACATGGTACTGAAGAATAAAAGGCAGCAACAAGATAACCTTAAATACTTTGCATTACATTATATACATAGTCTTAAAGGTATATATTCCTTAAAACAATACTTCGGCTACAAATATACAGTTTATTTGAATAAAGTTGGTTCCAAAAGCTCACAGAGCACGGCTCATATTAACCCTTTACTGCTTAGATACGTATGTTCACGCATTATAGGAGTTGACCATCGACGAACAAAACAATGTCGACGATTAAGCAGACGCTTGCAGTGACTGCTGCGTCATTCGACTTTTAAGACATAGCAATGCGATTTCCCACCTCGTACGACGAACTTAAAGACGCACATAAGTTTGCAAATTCTTTTCGTCTTTTCGGGGTATGCCGAGTGTGATCAGATGCATCGATAGTTTCCATGTAAGAATAATTTGTCCGGATGGAGAACAATCACCGACTTACGTGAACAGTAAGCGCAACCGCACCATACATAATAAAGCAACATGCGACGATAAAGTTATTAAAAAAAGCTAATTAATAAATTAGCCATTTACTTGTCAAACGACCTAAACGAATTATCAGCTTTTTCCGTATAATAAAACTCTTTCTAATAGAGTATATTATGTGAGTTTTGGATAAAGATCAAGTTTATCATGCGAGGCTTAGAACCGATGTAGCGCGAGGCTTGCCGAGCGCTAACATGGTTCGAGTCGAGCATGATTAACTTGATCTTCATCCAAAACTCGTGTAATATTCTATTTATCCTATTATTTTCTCCATTTTCTATAAATAATTATCAAAGATCGCATTTTTTGCCGATTTTATCTGTCCGTAGTTGACAAAAACAGATTTTCCGATTTTTTGTAAAAAACAAATCTGATCTAAAAATAGCGATAGTTTAAAGCTTAAGTTTATACGATCGTTGTTATACAATCGATTTTATCTGGTAATAGGATAAATATCAGTTAATACAAAACAAATTAAAAATATGAAATATTATCTTACCTTTAATTTTAATATTTAATTTATAAATAATCCAAGCAACAAAATAACTGCCAATTTTGCATTCACGGTCTTCAATTTTAGCTTAACCATAGTTAAATAAAGACCCTTGTCATCATATCACTATTCAACTGTGCATGAGCATTACAAACTTTCCACTTGGTTACACGCACTTCTTCAATGTTCTATACTGCTGATCTAATGAACCGGATAAGTTTAAACTTGCCTATAAACAGAATGATCGCATGCTATTCAATGTTAATGTTAACCATTTAGTCAGTGTGGTGTTTTAGAGGTGTACAAATCGTAATTTGGAGTAGAGAGATCATTTTTATAACGAAGCCATGAGACCAGTACTTTCACCCAAATGATAATAGTAGCATGTTGCGATGACAATTGACTAAGTGTATGTTACATCAGTTTCAACAACAACGAGAACTAGCACTTAAAAATAGAAATAATCAGGCTAGTGGTACACTTTTGCGGTTTTATAAATAATGCTTAAGTAATTTATCAATATTACATATCGTTACTATGAATATATGTTGGTCCATGTTTGCTTGAGCTGACCCACGTTGCGCGGTGCATTTCCGGCGGCATACACTTTGCAAGTTAATTCCTGCCATACATTGTCTTTAATTCAGAATTTGTATTACAACTGACTTCCCCGTTTGCATACTTCAAATTAAGCTTTGAAACACGCGAGTTGCTCGTTTGGATTCATTCACCTTGCTGTCCGCAAATGCCATTTAATTCGTATACGAAATAGTCGTTTGAAGCGCGCACAATATATGTCATAAGAAAATGATGTATTAAATGTACCGGTGGTTACATTCGATTGTGGGCGGTTGGTTACTTGTATGTATATCGTGTCGATCAAATCAACTTTCCTAACGGTTAGAAAACCTGAATAACCACAAACGTACCTAGGTTTAAAAGTTACCGTGGGGTAACTTAAACAAGCATTTAAAAAGCGAGGTAAGATCTATTGAGCACATTCTCAAAATATGTTTGCTGTTTTGTTCGATCAAGTGTCAAATTTAAATTGACATAAATATAAAAAAAACAATAACAAACCAATTATTGTTATGCTAATCGCTATAATAGTTTTCATATAAATGTAATATTTTATAATATAATGAATTCATATAAAACATCTTTGATCAATGAAAACGCAGTACATAGAATACCGTTCGAACATGTACATAACTACTTTAATTTAACCTCTTGTTAAACTCCTGATACACTGTTTTAACTTCTACCGCAACATAGGCAAACATAAGCATTCATTGAATACTGTTTTTTTTGCTACTTGTTTACAAGTTGTATTAAGCCGAAAGTGTTGACTAGTTGTATTGAACCGAAAGTATACCATTTCTCTATTTCATAAACTGTAACGTAATAGGCTAGAGTGTAATGATATGTTTTGTAGTTGAATGCATACTCATTAAATTGCATTGATTGTAAAGACAGGGTGTCCGATTTAAACGATTAAAATACAGTTCTTCGTGGGAATAAAACAATATAAATCGGTTTTGGTGTTACAGTTATTTAACCAATTTCGTCTGACAATAATGTTTTCAGTATTGATACATTGCGGATGTAGTGATTTAGTTTTATTTAAGCTCGATTGCATCAGAAGTCTAACACTTATTGAATCGCTCTTGGGTGTGTTTCCTGGGTAAATAGGTATTGGTGTATTTGGGGGAGACCTAGATAACATTGGGGATCGAATCTGTAAATTCCCGGTCGCTAGGCTGACAC
The DNA here is from genome assembly GCF_020536995.1 of Dreissena polymorpha. Classification (NCBI taxonomy): domain Eukaryota; kingdom Metazoa; phylum Mollusca; class Bivalvia; order Myida; family Dreissenidae; genus Dreissena; species Dreissena polymorpha. The sequence goes on along the minus strand of NC_068356.1, from coordinate 137,728,628 downwards.
CAACTCCATTACTTTACGATGTAGATGTATACCTTGATTAAGTACCGGGGCCTTCTCCAGATTTCTTAGCAAGAAGTAATGCAGCAGTTTCTGTCTTTTTAAAATCACGAAATTCGGGACGAACTTTTGTATTAAAGCTGCAAGTTCCAGCTGCCTAGTTGTTGCTGAAAGACTTCAAATTTGGATGTGGCAATTTGTGGTTGGGGAAGCCTGAGTACAACCAACCAAACTCAGATTGGCAATTTGTGGTTGGGGAAGCCTGAGTACAACCAACCAAACTCAGATTGGCAATTTGTGGTTGGGGAAGCCTGAGTACAACCATCCAAACTCAGATTGGCAATTTGTGGTTGGGGAAGCCTGAGTACAACCATCCAAACTCAGATGATCCATTTGCCTCAGGAGAATCCGAGTCGCCCAGGTGAAAAGCGCGGACCAACAACCAGCGCGGATAGACCGACTCCTTATAAACAAGCATGCCTTAATATATACAAAGCCTTAACTGTGTTACTCGATGCGATTCTAGGCGAGTTTGAGTTTAAGAAACAAAAGAATGTGTACAAATTGTGAACGATACCATAACAAATACAATCCAAGCTATTACATGAACTGTTTGGACAGACAGAAGAATTTTACACCATCGTGTTATGTGCCTCAAAAACCTTTGTTTCATCAGGTGATGACATCAAACAAATATCGGTAGGAAACGCTTGCGTTCGTTTAAGGTTAACGCTTTTTTTCGTGCTTTTGAACCTCATTTTTTAAACATTAATTGCCACTGTCATCATTTATCCGTGTATTTAACACAACGCATTGTGTTAAGATTGTTAACATGTGTACCTTGTTTTCAAAGTACAGGAAATTTTGCACAGACGGATCTGTGCGTTATCACAAATAAAAAAGCTTCAAAAGGGGGTATGTACCTAATTTGATCAAAAAATATATTGACAACAAAACAATAATAATATTGAAACACAAAATAGCAAACATACGTTTAATTCAACTGATGACAGTTTTAACAGATACTTACCCAATGTTTTCATCATCGTCTGATTCGCACTCAACATTAGACTAATCTTGCTACTTAAATTAAGGATCATCGTCGGTGTCGTACACAGAGCTTGTGTAATGATCCATGTCACCCTTCATCTCAAACTTTCAAGTAGACACGGACTTAAAACAGGTAGGCCCGGTTCCAATGTATATCATCTGGCGTGGCCAGATCACTTTTGTTATAACGCCGTGGTCTAACCGTAAAAACTTCTATGTTTAGTTTTACCAAAAACAATAATACAATAAGTCAGAAAATTGCTCCATTTTTCAATGCACAACATATAAAAAAGGTAAAATTCCGATTTTATAACGAAAACTGCTATTTTATAAATATGTATATTCTAAAACGAGTGGTATCATCAAGAGCAATCGCAAAAATAATATAATGATACTTAAAACGATGATCTTGTTTTCCGTAAACCGCCCGGGTATTTCCGCCACCTATTTTGGTTGTGACGTCACATTCACTCAACGCGCATGACACAGAAACTCGTCCATTGTTATTACGGATCGAAGCCTGAACACTTCGCGCTTTATGTCAAGTTTGACACTCAATATCGTGCTATTTTAATACATATCTTTATATACAAGTTTTATTAAAAACGTGTGCTTTTTCTGTGTGTGTTTTTTTCGGGTGCAAAGAACGTGCGGAAAAGGGAAACAATGGACTTTTCGGTTTTGCAAAGGATGATGTTACTCGTAATAAATGGATTAATAATATATTATACGCATGTATGTATTAACGCATTAGTTAAACACAATAAATTACAACCTTTCTCTTATTATTAAGGACAAATAGGTTAATCAGTGGAATAGTCTATTGAGCAGTTGTGTATTGCTGTTATTTTGTAAACTTTCTAATGTTGTAAAATACGAGTTGTTCATTGCTCCCCAAATGTCACTGTTTTGCAGTACGAATATAACATAGTTTTTAATGTGCTCAACAGCCATCCATTCATCATAAGTTTCTAAGTTTCAATTTAACACGAAAATAACTCATTGTTCAAGAATATTAAACTGTGCACTTGTATTCCCATAAACATGCTATTTTAAAACTGCTAATAGTTAAAATGGTATAATTGCCGTGGTGGTGGTATACATGTGGTCTTCACTGCTGCATTTATGTTTACATTGCAAACAGATTATTAAAGTGAATTTTTAACCAAGTGTTGTATTAAATGGAAAAGTTAATACGAGAATAACATGAACACAAATGAATTGCAAGTTATTAACTCTTATTATTAAAAGTTGTATTAAACTACAAATTATTCAAATTTAAATGTCATTATTTGTTAAATGAACCGAACAAATACGACCTATGAATCTCTTTATAACTCAATAATACGCTAAATAAAATGATTCAAATTGAAATACCTTATACAGCCTCTGGCTGTATAAAATACAGATCTATAGGTTATTATTAGTATATACGGCTGAATACAGAGTGTTTAAGTGCTGGAGATGATTTATTAGATTATAAACCCTTTTATGATAATTGCGGTATTTAAGTGTGTATTTTTCGGAGGGGGATATGAATTTATTTTGGGTTAATTTTGAGAAAGCGCTATCGTCAGTCATGGTTGAGAAATAAAATAAAGCTGTTGATATTTATTTGCCGCAGTGTTTAGGATAAGATCACATAAACATAAACATGTATTTGAATGAACTTTGAAGTAATTTATGCATTTAATTATTCCTCTGTTGAACTGAACTTGAATAATATTCATAACAATTTCTGATCACTATTTGCTTGAAAGCTGCTTATGCATTATACAATAATATATTGAAATCGAATACATTCGCTTCAAAATGGCCTATTTTATTACATGTAAAATACAAATAAATGTTGCTTCATTCAAGAAAACATCAATGCATACATATTTCTTATAAAAGGACCTTGCTGATTTTCAAAGATCATTAATAAATACTTTTTCATACACTATAAATACAATAGCCTCATAACACAATCAATGGTGAAGTTGTTATGACATGTAGACACGAATGCGTTATTTGAGGAAGACTTTTAACCATATTTTAAGAGTTTTTAGAATTTTTCTATGTCTTGTTACATTCATAATTAAGTAACAATATTATATTACATAAAAATATGATGTGAAATAAGTTTATTGGTATTGAATTTTATTACAGTTTTTTTAAACGGTAACTTAACTATTTATAACGCAACTTGGAAAAGATTTTTGAATTAATTGTTATACAGTGTAAGATTAATCATTAAGCAGTTCCTATTATAATAATTAAACGAATATAGCCTCAATCTTAGCCCATACATACTTATACACATATTGCACATTATCATCATAGAACTATAATTCAAATTAAAAAAAAACTTTATTATATACTATCAGTTTGATTTCATAGCAATTCACTAGCTCAATGGGTTACATAGATACTCGAGAAATATAACGTTCTGACCACGATGAAATGAAGTACACACAGGTATCGTCCATCTTTGTTTACACGATTTCAGAAATAATAATCATGAAGTTCTAGAACCAAATTATCGTAGTAAATCTCAGATTAAAGCAGTAATACATAATATATGTTTGAATAATCTAGTACATAAATAAAGTGCTTACAATAAAAAACGGTTGTGAAAATGTAATGAGATGCGAAAAAGTATTGAGCATTTTTTTTCTCACCATTTTGGGAATGGGACCGGGTCCGTTTGCATTTGAAAAAAATCGCGGTGTTTTGACTCAAATTGGGGAATTAGTGTTGTTGTTGTTTTGCCAAGAAATGCATAAAAACTGAAAATACAAGTGTGTCTAGTATTATATTTACTAAGGTTGATCTTATATGGATGGGAGAAGAACAAAATATTGAGATCTAAAACAAAACATCTTTAATTGGGAATTGTTAGGTCCAATTAGGGAAAAAATATATACTTTTTTCCATTGGAAATGGGTCCGGTTACCGGAGCCGATTTTGAATGACAAAAAACTCATGTTGATTATGCAAAAAAAATGTCAATACACGTAAAAACTATTTTCAGAAAAGTGTTTCCGATTCTCAGCGTCTAGCGGTTTGATTGCCGGTCTTTAAGCACCCTCATGACCCCGGCAACAATTTGAAGACTTCCGGTAACTAGCAAACGTACTTGTTTCTCCCGGTGTCTTCTGTTAACCGTCGCTTGATCATTACTTAGACAAAACGGTACATCCAAAATTATGTAAGGCCTAATTAGATTATCAAACTGAATCTCCATACGGTCTATAAGTCCTACGCAATCTGTATCGCCCAAATGTGTATATATATATTAGTATACTCAATCTGTATCTACCAAACGGTTGTAAGAGTTACTCAAAATTCAAACTGTATCTCCAAAACGTCTATAAGGCCTTCTCGATATGTATTTCCAAAACTTATGTACGAAATACTCAATCTGTATTTCCATGAAGTATGGAAGACCGACTCAATATGTATCTCCTAAACGTCTATAAGACCGACTCTATTTGTATCTCCAGAAAGTATTTTAGACCTACTCATTCTGTATTTTCAAAACGTCTTTAAGACCTGGTTATTATGTATCCTCAAAACGTCTCTATAGCATACTCATTCTGTATCTCCAAAACATCTATTAGACCTTCTAAGATTAAAATATATCACTATAAGTTTGCTAAGACCTACTAAATACTTAAAATATTACATATCAAGACTAGGAGGTGGTTAATTTTTCAAAGTCATGAATTCGTAAGAAATTTAATTCGTAAGAAATAAGTCTTTATTTTGATAATCTTAGTTACCATTCTCATGTAGCATGATATTTATGAGTTTATTATGTTTTTATGAAGGCCCTGAAATTCATCATACCACTTCAAGGGAAACGACATATTCATAAATGATATGATAAAATATATAAGCAATACAGAGGTATACACAGGCTCTTTACTATTTTAACGAAGGATAATCAGCTGAGTTTCAAACTTTAATATATCCTGATAATTTGCAACAAATGTAACATATTTTAACAAATATGTTTACGCACATGACCGACCTGACAAAATATGTAGGAACGGATATCTGGACAACTGACAACGGTGGTTGCTGTTATATTTTTGGTAACTTAATGTTTTCAAGGAAAACGTTTTTGCAGTGACCAGTAACTAACACATTTTGGTAAATGATCACCGAGTAATTTAAACTTAAATTGATTGACCATTGATAAAAAGATATTATAGTATATGTATATATATACTTGTAAAACTAAAAATTAAATATGTATGTTTCTATTACATCATTTAGGACTTTTATTTTCAGACAAAGTAGAGTGAAGCTTAAAACAGTATCCAATTGTAACAGTCAGTTTTGGGAAAAAATCAACCTTAGAATTATTGTCTGTGTTGGTCAATGTCATAATTGGTATAAAACTGTATATTGAACTGGTAGTTTTCTTTATTTTAAATGATAACATTTGTTTGGTCAGCCATAAGTTAATATCAAGTGGTTCTTTTACACTGTAGGTTTCTCACTGACCGTGGGTTTGTTCTTAGAATAAGCCACACAAAGTATCATTGTGAAGATGAGTTGTCAATTTTATGCTTATCAGTCTTTCATTATTCAGTATACCTGTAAAAAGTGAATTTGTAACTAATAATCACACAATATACACAATTAGAATTGTATGCATTTAGATTTATTTAGTACTTCACATTATTCATTTTCCAAAATTATGTAACAACATTATATTATATAATGTTGCAATACTAAAATAATTAAAATAATTAAAGGATGCTGATGTGTAATGGATGTGGTGTCCACCTAATGATCTGGAGGTCACTGGTTTGATTCCCAGTGTGGGAGCATTCTTAATAAATCCAAGTACTGGTTCTACGCCAAGGAAACGAACTCAATAGCATTTCAAATACATGTACGTAGTTAGTACGTTAAATGCAATCGAACTAAAAAAATAGTTAAAACTTAAAAATAAAACCCTTATAAAAACATTTTATTTTGAATCAAGCAAATGTGGAAATTCTTTAAAAATAATGAGTAAAATTTAAAAATTCTTCTTTAAAGTAATGGTGATTATTTAAGATTATTTCAATTTTAAGAATAGTTAATGATGATAATGATACAATTCTATATTACCTTAATGATAATAATTAAACACGAATTGTTAATTTATGAAATAAACGTTTTAATTTATCAATATCATGGTATTTACAACTAGATACAGGCAATTATATCAGAAAAGTGCATTAATTATATTAATGATCAACCCAGACATTTGTAGTGATTTATGGTCACTATTTTGAGTAACGTTCTATACATGACCTGTCATCAATGGTATTTTTTAGCCAGTACAATAATCGGCAATGATAGTCTGTTTTGCATACATATTCCATTGTCTATGATCGATTCGCTTCCTCAAACTGAACAAATATTTAATGTTTACATCGCGAAACGTAATGCACCCAGCTTCACTTTCGGTTTGGTTTATTTTGTAAACACCGTAATTTCATCTAAAACATTGGATAAAAGGGTGATTAAATAACAATGGAAAAGTAAATCAAATGGACTATAGGTCAAAATGCAATACAACTGAACGTTAATAGTGCTCTTAATATCAAAGTTTTGGTAAAAAGTTTGGCGCTAGTTCAACGCGCATCGTATACAGCTTCATAACAATAGACTGATAACCTTTCGGGTAGTAAAGTAGTAATATAAGGCAAGATGGCGACCGTTTGCCACGTGGCCTATCTTACGGAGGAATCTGAGATAGCCGATGTATCACGATCGGAGATCAATATCACTTCGCGTTATACACCTGTGCTTCATTTAAACCACGAACGCGTTTATATTCAGAGGGGCTGCTAGTTAAAAGTAGTTCATATACAGAACAGGACTTTAACTTAAAATTGTTTCAGGTTTAATAACTGATGGGAAACTTGCGAGAGTCTACCACTAGAAGTTGTAAGAATTCATCCGCGTCTCTGTCAGAAGTACAGTAGTACAAGAGGATACGGAACACGTCGCCCCTGAAACATAGACACAATCACTCTATGTTTACAATTACTTGTTTATTATATCAAACGATACGTTGCATTTTATTTGCTTTCCGCTAAACCTTTTGATCTTGTGTGATGAATTACAAAACACTTAAATAGCGTCATTTAACTGCTGTGATTGAACATTCCGTATCACAAAAATGAGTTGCCTGTTTTGAAATTGAATGTTTTAATTAAATACCGACTTCAGTTATACTGCCACAATAAAATGTATTTTTGTTCTTCAAAATATATAAGTAACAGTACATTGTGTCGTCATTAAGAAATTTATCTCATACATAGAAAAAATACATAATTTCATAAATATTTTTTAAACGCTCGCGCGAATAGTATCGATAATGTTTCTTAATAAGTATTGTATATTCATTCAATGCGACGTAATTTTAATATCAAACTTAATATGATTACTACTATCAAGAATTAACATGACATGATAGTTCATAGTTTTCATACTCATTTTCATCTAAGGAATTTTCGTTTGATTCCACTCCGCACATTGATGAAAGTATCAAACAAAAAGAGCAGGAGTAATATGCTTTCCCAATGAGAATGTTTAAAGAAGCCATTGTGCAGGACACGTATTTATCAACCAATTCATAGTGTTCAGAATAAAGAATAGAAGTAGATTCAAGGTAAATATGTTCAGCGTTTGAAGGTATGCACATAGTTCCTTTGTCATAAAACATTTGCTTTTAAAAAATAATTGTGTAACAATTATGTTTAATTTGAATTCATAAAGAAATGTATCAAACTTTCACAACATTACCGTTTCAATAACAGTTTAGTTTAAGACTTGAGTTTATGAATTGTTTGGTTAATATGGGCTCAATGTCGTGTTGTGTAAACATGTTTAGATATACTAATGGAATTAAGAGATATCTACGAATGGGACTAGAGAAAAATACGAAGTGCGTTAAGAGATGAAATAAGTGTATGTGCAGGTCATATAATGAAAATACGAAGGGGTAAGACGCATAAAACGCATATGTTTGTTGAATCCAATCGAAGTCCTTAAATCATCTACTTTTTCGCGGCTTGCCTTCTATTCGTAAAAATGTGTCTGTCAGCAATTGTGTTAGTTTTTTTCTTAACTATACAAATGCAATAAATGCAAATTAAAAAGTGTGAATACATATAATATGGATATATATTATTTAGACTCTAGTAAAATTCAGTAAAGGAACGACAGTAGGTTCAACGACATGCCCGTTATAATGGTATAATAGATTATGTGTGTGATTATCAATCAAACAAGGCGAAATAAAAATAATGCATTCTTCTTTTTGTTTCAATTTAAATTATCGGTATTACTCTTAAAAAGAGTAATGAATCTCAACTGACGTCGAAAGCTACGAACCTGAATGCTGTCGTGTGTGGGAACCCCAGCAAGATAGAAAGTCAAACCGTCAACTGCAACTGCAACAATCGGGGTCCTGCCAAGCCATTCACATTCTTCCAAACCTATAAATCATGAACGTTCAATATGTGTCTTTCATTAATCAGAAATATTCCAGCATTGATATTTAATATTAATACTATATGATGCTTAATATCGTGGCTATCGCATTCACATAGAAAGGTAAGTGTATCCTACAGAGGTATTATTACTCGTTGAACATAATTTTTCGTAGATTTCGTGTGTAGAATGATCCTCGATAATAAAATACCAACGAACAATTGACACTCGCCAGATAACCTATAGTTTCTCCCACTTATTTACGTGGTCTCGAAAAACCTAACAACCGAAACACACGAAACTCATTTGAAGAATATTTGCCATTTATCGATAATAATGATGGAACATGCTACACACAAAATAAGAGGGGCATTGAGTAAAATGAAATAACTTTCTATAACGAGGAATCGCTCGATGCCTCGAACTTATCATTCTGGATACTGTTTAAGTAACACAAAGGTTATTACACAGGTGTTTATTTTTCGTTTTTTTTCTTAACACAAACCCCATCTCTTTGAAAAATAATTTCAACCTCGACATTAATTTTGTCGAGGAAAAGCATACCAAAAGCATATTTGATTTGCATATGTCATATGGTAAAATTGTTGGAGTTTTTTAAATCTCGTAGTCACTTGGCTAGCTGGGCGGAGAAATCGGTGGTATATCGAGTGTTTAATTGTTCGAAGGTTTCTTTACATTGTAGATAGGTCTAGCTATGGGATCAGTGCCAATTAATGTTACAAGATTAATAATGAGTTTGTGGTACCTTTTTCAAAGTAAGCATTGCTTGTAGCTGGTTCAGCCAGTTGAACTGTTGTGCAGTCTGTTGGATTTGAGACCAATGACGCCCCACTCCGGAGGTACATTTTTCTGCATGGCAATGAAAGCAAGTTTGAAACGTTTATCTTTGTTAGTAAACAACAATGTCTAACATCATTTGTTAAAATAGCAAACATTTCTTCACTACTACGTGTTTGAGATAATGTATTCAAAATATATAAAATATCACTGATAGCTATGCGAATGAAGACTTTTTGTACTATGGAAAGTTGTGGAGAGCATTATTTCAAATGTACCTATGTTACGTTGTTCATGATTCATCTACATTTTATTTTGTAACAATGCATTAAATATATCTAAAGTTTAAGGTATTGACAAATGTATACAGAAAGCAATTTACATGTTGAACGTATCAATTGTATTTTTTAGTTCACGGGATCCGGATGAGCTGAACATGCAATATAAATGCACACACTGATCCTATAAAATGTTAAATATAAACTCCCTGTACTTTTCTATTTTTGATTGTATTATAAAGTACAATATTTAAAAAACTTTTAAATATACTTTTATGCAAAGACAATAACTAATTTCAATTTTGTTTAATATATGTATGTTCAACATACGCAAATACTTCTTTACGGCCCAGAGAAAACTTTTAAAATTGTATGATGATTTCTTATAACGTTTTTAGGTCACCTTGCTTTACACTGCATTTGATTTCAACCAACCGATACACATTTAAAAACCACTTATACATCCACATACTTATCCACATACTTAAAATGTGTTACTATAATATTTCATGATTATATGCAAATGATACACACACTTGTGAGATAAAGAGTCATCTTTGGGGTATGAAAAAATAGGAGCCGTTTTAGTAACTCTCTCATCGATGAAACGGCGATTTATTTATTCAATGATATTGTTTTGTATACAACAAGATGGACACCCAAACAAAACCTTGCGCACAAAAAAACTGACCTTTTGCCAAACAAATACTTTGCATGTTTTGAATGTTAATAGGGCAAGAACGTTTGTATTAATGCATTATACGGCAAGGGGCACGAATTTTTCTTAAAAGGTAGGATAATACCTGCGTTATTTTTATTATCGTGGGAAAATTTATTTAAAATGCGTTACCAAAACTTCAATGATGTTTACATTCCCTACTGGCCTATTGAACAGCATTTCGAGAATAATAATTACGGACAAATCGTATATAATTCACTAGCCTTTCACACTGGGTTATTATCCCCCGCCATAGGTGGAAGGATATTGCGTTGGCGTTGTCCGTTGGTCTTTCCGTCCGTCCGGCACTTTTGTGTCCGGAGCCATATGTTGGAAGATTTCATTGAAACTTGGAACGAGTTTATATATGGATAAGAGGATGATACACACAAAATGGTATTGTACATCCACTGTTATTAACGGAGTAATGGCCGTTTGTATCTTGAAACAAGAGATGTGTTTGTCAGAAACACAATGCCCCCTATTGCGCCGCTTTGAAATAAAATTTGGCAGGTTTAGATAATATCTCTCTTTTAAAGCTTATTACTTTCCTTAGATTGTATTTTTTGACTTTTGACATTGAAGGACAACCTTGACCTTTCACCATTCAAAATGTGCAGCTTCTTGAGATACACATGCATGCCAAATATCAAGTTGCTATCTTCAATATTGCAAAAGATATTGCAAAACTTTAATGCATGTTAAAAGTTTTGAGACAGAATAACAGAGTGACAGAATGACATACCGACAGGCCAAAGACAATATACCCCCGATCATTCGATCCGGGGGCATACAAATGCATTTTAATATAAGCTTAGAGCTTTATCTCCATTAATACATGAGCCAGTGCCATGAAACTTGCCATAGTTGTTCTCATTCATTTGGTGGTGCTTCACATTTAAGACCATTAATCCTAGGGGCTAAGGTAAAGGTACACATTGTGGTCATTTGATAAACTATTCATTATTAAGTCATTCCTTTACTATGCATCAAGAGAATCTGTAATAACTGTCCACAATTGTTCTCCATTATCTAGTTTAGTGTCAAATATAACATCCAGGTTGCTCAGGTCATGGTCAAAGTCACACACAAAGGTCAAAATCACACATTTTAATTAAATATGCATTTTTTGATAAGGATTCTACCAAACTAAAATGGATTCTCAAAATGGCCTGATGTAATTCTTCTCAATTTTCATGCAGTGCAAGACCTATGTGTTTCTGACCAAAGTCAAGGTCACACATCAAAGGTCACACATTTGTAGACATATTTATTATTTAGCCATTATTTTACTATGCATCAGTGGATTCTGTAATAACCTTCTATAATTCTTCTCCATCTTCTTCCTTGCTTTGTGTCATATTTAAGATTAATGTCTAGGGTTAACGTCATAATTATAATTTTATATACAAAAATACGATATGTTTATGACATATTTAATCAAAGCAGGCTGTGATTGAAACTATGCTTAACTATACAAAAGTGCACCCGCATGTGAAAAATTTCATAAGATTATCCTGGCATAACCCTGCTTGAGATTACATTGCCGACACCAAAATGCTCGGATCCCCTTGTATCTTTATATGCTCTTGCTGAACGGATAACCCTATGTGGGGGTTTAGAAGAATTGCAATACATAATTCAGTAAATGACATGGTGTTTATGTATGGAAAATGGGTATTAAATATGTAAATCTCTTATAATATTTGTCATGTGTTTTCGAACATTTTAAACTATGTTTTTGACCGTATAAAACATAATGCAAACCACTCAAAGCACCTGATTACTTGACATGTGTATCTGTGTACACTTCACAATTTATCCTATTCGTTTAACTTTATTAATACTCAAAACGATGATTAGTAAACCCGATTTGCATTATGGCGAACATGCATGCGATGTATTGTCATATAAAGCTGAACAGTTCGAGGATCAAATACTGTCAGGCTCGTGAAGCGAAACCTTTGAGTGTTTATCCTACTATGGACGTGAATATGCCTAGGTGGTTATCGATGGCAGCGCTTACGAATGCTGCTTTATGCATAGTGCAATGTAATGGCGTATTTCTACTTACGATAATCTTGTAAATGTTCAAGGCACTTACAACTAATACGGCACATGTCTCCCTAGCAAATAGATTTAATTCGGAACTCGCGCGCTGTGAGTTTTTCCGATTTCTGAGCGCGCGCGGGAGGTACAAACATTGTCATTTATACAGTAATGACCAGTAACGTCGATATCCGATTTACTTCCCATTCAGTAGTGGATAATAAGTATTTAAACGACAGTATTCATTTAGGCAATGTCAAAATTAAAGTCTTTGTTGTTATTACTTTTACTATTATTATTAATAATTACACATAACAAATCTAATACTGATACACATGTATGTCATACGTTTAATACAGGATTAAAGTCTAAATACACCGTGCAAATGTACAGTTGCCTATTTGAACGGGCCCAGTAGCTAACATCCTTAAAATACATGAAAAACAGACTTTGTCAGCTGTATGGTTAGGAAGAAAAACTATACAAACGGCTTGACATATGCAATATTTGTTCTGAAAGCATGATTCATGTTCTTGTTTTTTCGGCATGCTTTATAGATATAGGAAATTAAAGTGATGTATGAGAAAGCACGTTAGTGATGTGCCTTCTAATCTTAAGGTATATAGCGAATAATTTTCTTTACTTTTCAGATTAAAAGCATTACAATAGAGCTATATCAATAGACATGTAAATATCCAACTGATATGGAACGATATATTTGTTTTAGTACTACGAATGGACAGAGGATAGTAAGTTTTTTTTGTTTGGTACATGTTTATATGCTTTTAAATATATTGAATAGTATAATATATAAACGAAGGAGTCAATGTCTTGGTAGTTTCGTTGACAAACTTCCGTTAAAACTGTATGCCCAGGCCTACGTACAGTATATGCAATGACATAGTTACGTGACCGAAGCTTTTTACATGTACATGCAGCATTACATCGTATTACATAGTATTCTTACAAATTTAACACGATGGAGATTAATTCATCTGAAGAAAAATGATTAAATCATGGTATTTTTTATCAACTATAACGAACATTTGAGCAGAAAAAGTGGTGTTTACTATTCAGCGATAAGATAAATTATTTATTCACTCTCTTTCAAAATATGCTAGTCAGCTTTTGTTTGTACCTACCGCGCGTGCTCAAATATCGGAAAAAACTCAGACTGGAGAGTTCCTCATAACAACTATTACTCAAAGCAAGCCGTGTAATTGAATAATTCAACAGGACATTATTGAGTTATTAACTTTACATGTAGAGAAGGCATTTCCTGTCAATGCCCAGTATGTAAAGACCAAAGTTACAATTTGACAATGAAATGATGCAACTTCTTAAATAATTACCAGCATTCTTGAAAATGAGCTTGATATTGTGCAGACGAAAATCTATTTCATTATATATGCTACTGACATGTTTTATGTGTGTCTCTTTGATCGGATTGATTTCACTTATAGCGCTGCATACAGCAATCCAAAGAAAATATCTTTATCAATTATCAGTAGACTCTTTAAGTATGTTCTTTTACAGATGCATTACATTACATTCATTACATTAAATAAATCAAATAATGTGTGCAGCAGAAAATACCATAAAGGATATCAACACAAATACTCTTCAACATAAAACATAAAAACCCTAATACTAAAAGATTGTCTAAGTTTAAAGCTCATTAATTGTTAAAACAAATCATCGATTAGTACCGCCATTCGATTTAAACGTAATACAATTTGAAACATTTCACAGCGGCCATTACTTTGCAGTGTGTCTTTTTTGCTCAATGAGTTGTTTTTTTCTGACTTAAAATCGCTTCTAGACGAAGCTTGTGTGACATTTATTTGCAAATTATCTGATTCAATAGCATTTGGCAGCGTTGCAAAAAACGTTTAATATTCATGTTTTTAAATGTTATGCATTTCATTTTCATACTATGAATACATTCAGTTAATAAATGCACATTGCACATTAAGAATAATCGATTTTGAAGCGGAGTGCGTTGAAAAAAACTATGTATTTAATGTATGCGTTTTATTTCTTTCGGGTTTTAAGTAGCCGGGTAGACGCCATGCATTCAAGCATAATAGCATGGTACAATTTTATATTTAAATAATACATCTTTTTGAGTATTTCAACATTTATTATATAACTTTTTATAGTTTTAACTAGCAGTTTTCATGTCCGGTTATAAAACATAAATGGCGCATAGAGGTTCTGTTGACGGCATATTCATTGATCACGGCAGAGTTGGGTTTGTGACATATGAGATATTTTTTGTGTTGATATTTATTTGACGGAAGATCGAATTATCAAGTTATTTTTGGACCACATTACCAACCACGCGAAAATGAATGTGGATGACTCATCATTAGTGTGATTCGGCAATTTCGTCACCATACGCTTGAGATTAAATCGGGGTTATGCTAGTAAATATAACAATATGTATGTATATGTTAAACGTATAACATGCAAGTGCACGTTTATGCCGCTCTCTGAAAACGATGGTGTCAGAACAATTTTCACGAAACACGTTTCACGATATCTACATATATAGATGCACGTGTCTATGTTTGAACAATATGAAGACATGCTTGACTACAACCACGTCTATAAGTCCTTGGCGAGTATACCGAGTTGGGAAATACCAAATGCCTTTGTCATCATTTGTAGACGAATTTATTGTGGCAAGGGAAAGACCCCTCAAACAACTATACGACCCTCAGCGTTTAAGTGAAGCCCATGCAGTATTGAGGTAAAGGCAGACAGAATGTTGTCTGTGAGTAGAGCAGTAGAGGCAGATAATGAGTTCAAATCATGACACAGTTTTACAAACGATGCTGAGCTGCAGCCAGTCGTATAAACCGTTTTTAATAATAATTGTAGTAACATGATTACCGCAGAAATTGAAATTGTTATGTTATCGTCGTATATATATTGACGCGGGGGTCAATATGGTATGGGATCAACTTGTCTGTACCTATTTTGTATACAAAAACATTTAGTGGCGTAAGCCGGTATTGAACAGTATTAATACCGTCTTTTCGTTTTTCATTTTTAGCTCTACACTCGAACACATTCGAACATCAACACATATACTTTTCTATTCCTATTTGCAATAACCCAAACTAATACAAAATACAGAAAAAAATATTTCGTCAAATTTTTTTATTTGAAGGACTAATTGTGAAACAAAACACACTCTTCCTAATAATTATCTTAATATTCAAATGACTTCGTTTGTAAGCGGTTGTGTTTAAACATTTTCCTGTAATGAAGGCCGGATTCTCGTTTCGAACTTGTTAGTTCAATGTAAAATGAGTGTAATTAAACATTCCTGTAACACCCCAACACATACGAAGGCACATTTCATACAAACTTTTAAAATGCCTTGCCTACGAATTTGTTGTTGCGTTTAAGTACCTATGTTAAAGAAATGCCACTCATACGACAGTATCACTAGTCGTCTTTCCGTTTTATTTAACGTAAATAGGTGAAACTGCAGCTGCTGGAGCAATATTGCATTCTCAGTATACAATTAGTTGGTCCTTTATTTAAGGCAAGTGACTAATTGCCAAAACAGAACAAAACAGCACAATACAAAACAACGTAAACACATATACGAATAAAGCGGGGGTCACCACCGCATTGGAACGGTCAATCCAAAGCAATTCTGTTTGCTAAAAGGAATTTCTGTAAAAATATTATAAATATAGAAATAAATATGCTAGATATCCCTAATTTTGGCAATAAATTGATCCAATTTAGAAGGATGGGAGAGTCCACTAGGCATAAATGGGTTAACTTGTATGGATCTGTTTATGAGGAGTTTAGTTGAATCTGGCAAGAGGGCTAAGAGCATTTTCCTTCCATGAGATAAAGTCACACACCTTTTCTTAGCAATAGCTTTCAGACCATTTGATAAAATCTCAGTTTTTTTTGTAGGATTAGTAAAATTTTCTGTTTTGTCATTTGTGTGCTTAATTTTAGGAGAAAACCATAGGTATTGTCATAGCCAGCTCGCCGTCCGACGTCACCGTGCTAAAACCTTAATATTGGCTATAAACCAAAGTGCTTCCACCTACAACTTTGAAACTTCATATGAAGATTCACCTTGATGAGTTTTACACGCCACACCCATTTTGTCAAAGGTCAAGGTCACTGTGAACTGTAAAAAAGTCACACACAAAATCTGACAAGCTTTCATTTATTCAAAATTGCACCCGCAGCCGAGCGTGGCACCCGTTATGCGGTGCTCTTGTTGTATTTGCTTTGTCAACATATCACCCATTCAATTTAATATTTTTATTTATTGAAACAATTAGTGCGACATTTCAAAGTAAGTAACACTTGCTTCTCAAAAATGAATCTTTAAAAAAATCATCAACCCTTTAACAATATATATAGTACAATATATATACATGAACCGGATTCCTGGGACGAGATGGCCTAAACTGGTTCGTCGTCGTGGGACGCATTAAAGAGTACAGGAGATACAGCAGACAGCAAGGGAGAATTTGCCAACTTTTCAGAGATAGCATCCTGGGACCAGCTGAAGCCGTTTGATGGAAGAAATGGAAGGGCTGGAAAAGGACGAGGGGGTATGGACAAGGGGCTGTGTCATGAGGAGGTCAACATAGGGGCAGAGGAGGCCAGAGAGGGTGGGTATTTGTCTGGAGGGTATGGTGGGGGCAGAGTGGGTGGCTTTAATAAAAGTGGAGAGGGATTCAACAGGGGTGGCAGGGGAAGGGGCTTCAATAACAGGGGAGGGGGATTCAATAACAGAGGAGGGGGATTCAATAACAGGGGAGGGGGATTCAATAACAGTGGAGGGGGATTCAATAACAGGGGAGGGGGTTTCAATAACAGGGGAGGGGGATTCAATAACAGGGGAGGAGGTTGCAATTACAGGTGAGGGGGATTCAATAGCGATGGAGGCGGCGGTCGTGGTGGATTCAGAGGGGGGATCAGCATTGAGCGTGGAGGAGGAGGAGGCTTTGGTGGAGGTAGGAAACTGATTGTTGACTCACACAGAGCTTCCTGAGTCATTTGCTAAATTAGCCAATGGCTACATAATGACCCATTGGCTACAGAAAATTCTACTTGTTATTCATAAAAACCTATAAAATGGCAAAAATTACACAAATTTGGCTGTAGTGAGGACAATTAAGCTGAAGAAAATTTTGAGCTAGGAAAGAACTGTGACAGTTCTTATATATGAGCCTCGCTCTTGGAAAAAGGTTTTAATGCATGTGCATCAAGTATCATCACAGACTAGCCTGTGCAGTCTCCACAGGCTAATCTGGGATGACACTTTCCGCCTCAAGTGGAGTTTCGCTAATAAGAGAATTCCTTTTAATTAAAAAGTACAATGCAAGCGGAATGTGTCATAAACTGTGCCTACTGCACAGGCTTATCTGGGAAGACACTTTAAGCACATGCATTAAGCCCTGTTTTCCCAGAGCGATACTCAAATTTTGGTTGATTGCTAGATTGTGTTTAATTAAATGTTTGTAAGAATAGTTTTATACTTATTTTCTTAGCAGAATATTTAATAAAACGTTTCTTTGATCAAATTCATAGTGCTCTTTTTTTAGCTCACCTGAGCACAACGTGCTCATGGTGAGCTTTTGTGATCGCCTTTTGTCCGTCGTCCGTCGTGCGTCGTCCGTCGTGCGTCGTCAACATTTGCCTTGTGAACACTCCAGAGGCCACATTTATTGTCTTATCTTCATAAAACTTGGTCAGAACATTTTTCCCATTGATACCTCGACTGAGTTCGAAACAGGGTCATGCTGGGTCAAAAACTAGGTCACTACGTCAGAAAAAGAAAAACATTTGAACACAGTAGAAGTCACATTTGATGCCCAATCTTCATGAAACTTTGTCAAAATGTTTGTCTAAATGATATGTTGGTTGAGTTCACAAATGGTTCCGATCCCTTGAAAAACATGGCCGCCAGGGGGCGGGGCAGTATTCCTTATATGTATGGCTATAGAGAAACCTTGTGAACACTCTAGAAGTCACAATTTTTGCCCAATCACCATGAAACTTGGTCAAAACATTGGTTTTATTAATATCTCGGACGAGTTCGAAAATGGTCCAGATCGGTGAAAAAATATTGCCGTCAGGGGGCCGGGCAGTTTTCTCTATTATATGTATATAGTGAAAACATGTGAACACTCTAGAAGTCACATTTTTGGTCCAATCTTCATGAAATTCGGTCAGAACATGTGTTTTCTTGATATGACGGTTGAGTTTGAAACTGGTTTGGATCGGTAAAAAAGCATGGCCGCCGGGGGGTGGGCTCATTTTCCTTATATTTATATAGTAAAAAAAGCTTGTGAACACTCTAGAAGTCACGAAGTCACATGTTTTGCCTAATCACCATAATTTTTTTTCTAAACATCAATTTTATAGATATCTCGGACGAGTTCGAAAATGGTCATGATTGATGGAAAAACATGGCCACCAGGGGTCGGGGCAGTTTTCTCTATATGTATATAGTGAAAAAATGTGAACAATCTAGTTGTGATAAGCCATAATGTTAAAGAAAGATAACCTGTACACACTTTATAATAGTTAAATCCCTTGTATAAACCTGGGACTTCTTTCATAAAATGTGGTGCACATAAAGACAGTAGTTTGCATGCAATTTAATAAACCTATTGTTTCTATGTCATAAAATAACTGTACCTTTACTAGTGCACTGTAGAGCCTTATCTTTGATCTTAACTGATAAGCCAAGTTAACCTACTGTGTTTTGGTGTGCTGATTGAACATCTTCTAAGATCAATTGGATTGGAAAAATCAATAATCTCAGCAGACTACTGTTCTCTGAAACTGTTTCCATGGCAACCTTGTTATTTGGCATTTTCTAAATTAGAAAGTCTCTTGATTGAAATAACTTTTGTAAATTCTTCTTATTTTTGACATTTGAGTCACTGGAGTTTTTCACTCTCGATAAATTGTGTTCTTTAGATTAAGTTAGACTTATTTTATAAACTAAATTTTTGAAGCAACTTCTAGACTAACAGTAACTAAGATTTATATCAGTTTTTTTTCACAGAGTGTGAACTTCTGTTTACATTTATTAAGGTATTTGCTGTATTTGTTAATTTTGAACGATGCACAGATTATTTAGACTAAAGTTTGTTATTTTCATTAAAGCTGCTTTGGTTTTCACTTATAGATTAATTCTTTGAGTGTATTCAGGCGTATCTGACTGGACGCTTTTAGTTAATTGAATTACAACCAGTCAGTGGTGTCATCCGGACCGGAAATAAGCGTTCTTTAATTAGACTCGATAAATATTTCCCTATTACATAAGTGCTCACAAAGTTACATAACTAGTAACCGTCCCGTGACCGGTTCACTTGCGAAAGCGAACGGGACCGCACTACCACAGTTGTTTATAGTGAAACATTGTGAATACTTTTAGTCACATTTTTAGTTCAATCTGAATGACACTTGCTGATCTTCACACATGGTGACAATCTTTACGAAAATAATATTTTTTGCTCATGGTGAACTTTTGTAATCACCTTTTGTCAATTGTCTGTCTTCCGTTGTGTGTCATGAATATTTGCCTTGTGAACACTTCAGAGGCCACATTAATTGTTGGATCTTCATGAAACTTTGTCAGAAGATTTGTCCCAATAATATCTTGGACGAGTTTAAAAATGGTTCCAGTCTGTTGAAAAACCTCTCCGCCTTGGGGCCATATGTTCTTCATTCTTCATGAAACTTGGTTAGAACATTTGTTCTATTGATATATTGGGCTGCAAAGAACAGGTCATTTCTTTTTATCTCAGGTGAGCGACTTTGAGCCTTTCAGGCCCTCTTGTCATGCATTTGTTGTATGCTTATTATGGTTAATATTAACTGTAAGCAGTGATACATGAAAGCTTTGATTGCCATTAAATAAATATACATGTAGCAATGTTTTTTTACTTTGATTATGTAATACATCATAGATTGATTGATTGTTGCTGAAAAATTACTTTTTCTTCATAAGAAAAATGAGTCGTGTCTATTTCAGGAAGATCAAACCTAGGTTTAACTTTAGTAGAGAAGGTATGTCTTACAGAGCAGAGTTTTCTAAACATCTTATACTTTTACGTTCAGCTTGTAGAATGTTGTAGATATACACTGACATACCATGGGCGGATTCACATGTTGTAACTTATGCATGGCATTGATCCTTAATAACCTTTTTAAAGTCTAGGTAAAACATAACGCCTCGTCAATATGAGCATTATATGTGTGTGCTGGGACGCATTCACTAAAACCGCGGTGTTGCATATTTAGATAACAGTAATTTGAGCGTTAGTGTTTTGGTTGTAAACAATTATTGTCAAACCGAATTGACTTGCATTGTAACAAGTAAAAAGCATCCTAAATGATTGTAAATTAATTAAAACGTCTGCCTAAGCAGTAGTTAATGGCGACTAGATAAATGACGTTCTGGCAATGTGTGTCTCATGATTATGCGAAATTCAATCGAGCTTATTAGTTCATTATATAAATGCAGCTCTGCGGCAGTTTATGGTTTTCAAAACTAATATTTAAAAAGTGGCATGATGTCATAGGGTTCAAATTACATTTGAAAATTCTAAAGTCATGAATTATGCATATTTTGTCGACTGCTGTTCTCAACAGAACAAAGCACATATGAATGGCCTATTACGGCTTATCCACCAGTCTCCAGGAACTATTGCGTTGCGTATTTTATTGGGGGCAATATTTACATCGATATGTCCAGCTTTGTTGAGTATCTAACCATTTTATTACATGTTTTACCTCAACATCATGACATAAGATGCTCAATATAAAAAATAACTGATTTGTATGACAAGCATTATCTGAATTTCTTTTGCGTGTTTACATTTCGTTTGCAGATACTTACAACAAATAACATATGAGTGCTTTAAACGCGACCGTCAATTTATAAAATATGGTTTGTAAGGAAGTGATACCAAATTATACAGATGGGAATTGGCGAGTTAAGATTTAAATGCCTAGTGGAAGATTTTTTGCCAATAACTGTGGCGTAAGTGCACGAGCAAGAAGGATTTCGTATCAATGAAAGCATGGCTTTCCAATGTAAAATTAAAGCTCGTTGGCCTACATGTAGTTTACATACAAAATCAGCTCAGCTTTAAACTGTTCTTTAAATTCAAACCTGTTATTTTATTATATAATGCAGCTATGTTTCAATCCACAAAGTGTTTATTGAACCAAGACGGCATAGAGAACGCTTAATAGGACAACGTGCCAAACTATAGAGGCCATGAAACAAAATCGGTCCAACGCGAAGGAAACCATGGTCCAGGTTACTTGAGGTAACGGTTGTATTGTTTCATTTCCATTGGGCAAAGATGAATCCCTTTTTCCAGAGTCGTCGATCGAAGCAATCGACGCTCCAGAGTCGTCGATCGAAGCAATCGACACGATTTTGGTATGGCCGTCATTCTTATTTGCATTTACTTTATTGTGGGCGTTATGCGGATGTATTCGATATCGTTTCGACACGCACATTGCCATTACAAACAACTGGACGCTTGAACGTACAGGTGTGTTGTTGCTTTCGTGATAGCAATACAGTGACAAAACTGTAGCAATGGTGGTCAGGCCGCAACCGATAAGTTGAAGACCAATGTAGACACCAAATTTCGACACCTCGTCCGATGATTCTGGGAATGATCCGTTGACAATCGTCATGAACACGGCCAGTGTGAGGAATAGAGAAATGCAGAACGTTATCCGCTCACCGCCATCCGACGGTAATATAAAACAAAACGTATTAAGAAACGAAATAAATATTATCGGAAGCATTATGTTCATAACGACGAACAGTGACTTTCGCTGAAGATCGAATGTAAAGATAACGTGGTCCTCTGGATAATCGCCGAATGGTCTCAGTTCGCTTATTACGTGTCCGCGTTTTAGCGTCCATTCGCCGTTTTCATTATAATAAGTTTGAATTATTTCTGTTGACGCGCTTCTCAAAGCGAGCATTGGACTCGGGTTGGTCCATGATTGAAAATCGAAATCACATTCTGCTTGTCAAACGGAAACTGTCCTATAAATATTTTACAAGAAACAGTGTACCTTCCATAAGGCCAGATAATGACACGGCCATCGGACGAAATTATTGCATTCCCATCTTCGTCAATCAAATCAGTTTGTTTGTCCAATGTGCTCTCAAGAACTATATCCGGAGTCCAAATATCCTTGACCTTTACGTTGATTGAAGATATATTAGAATACTCCAAGGGTTCCCATACTAGAAAATGGTCCGTCCATGTTATTTCTAAAAATGCCATTATGGCCATAGTTTGTCGCAGCTCATTAATTTCATCGATCGACATCAGGTAGAGCTCAATGCCGACCTGAAACGGGTCCAACGACGTCCAATTACGCGGCATTATGTTCGAGTTGTATAACTGAAAGAGTCGCTTGTGCAAATCGTGCTCCGTTTGTGTATCAGCAAAGCCCTGAAAGCCACGACTATCAATAGACCACAAAACTAAGAAGTAAAAGAAAAACACCAACAGACGCATTATGTATCCTTGTATTATGTTTCTCGTTTCATTGGAACAAATTACCAGTATAGCATATGCATGTGCTTTGAACAGAATAGTGCAAACGTCCTCTTCTTACTTGCGATAAGCTAATAATAACAATCCGGCCTACGGAACTATATTCTTCAAATGTTTCACAAGTTAAAATACGTTCTATTCAAAATATGGTTTAAAAATGCACAATTCATGTACATGTAAAGCACGTACTGTCCACTCAACAGTCATCAAACAATAACACACTACGATTAGTATGTTGCATTACCCTACCAGGTTAGTTTGCGAATGGCAAAATCACGCGATACCACACTTTCACTTTAGCCCGAAGACTGCTATCGATCTAAATCTAGAACAGAATTGAAAATGGAGAACGGTGTAGTTCAATCATTTATATTTCAGTGAATAATTATTTACAATTGAATTGCATAAGAAAATTATTTACTGAGACTTTTAATATCTATATTTCTGTAAATAATGTGAATCAAATATATGCAAGAGCGGAAACCTAACTATTAAATCCCATTTAAACACTGAATATTGCGGTTTTTTATGACCGTCCCTGTAAGGGTTTGAAAAGATAGGGATACTGTGTTTATCTATTAATACATAATAGCGGAGTCATAACATTTTAATTTACTAAAACACTCCAACTTTATGTTGCCTTGTATAACGCATGCTTTGATCTTTTGATACTTTCCGCGTATAACGCGTACATTTTGCCGTCCAAATTAGACTTGTATAACCTGAACAGTAATGCATTCATATATATTAACGGAGCAAATGTATAATCGTTGTTTCATACTAACATAGCATAACACAATTTTGAATAATTTGATGGATTAGGAAAAATGAATAAATATTAAACTTTAACTGCCTTTTCTGAATTCATATTGTGCGTCAAAGCATCGTTGTTTTCACAACATTATGGTATTCGCTGGATGAGTGCAGATGTCAACAATTTTGAAAAGTTACTTAAAAGGCGTAGTCTCTATAATCACTCCAAACTTATGTATCGAGATAATGGTAAATTGAGACCGCGGTATAGAATTTTGATTGTATTTAAAATCATGTGAAAAATCTGAACAATTTACCCAGCAAAATATCGTTGGCGTTCTTAAAATATGCCTTGAGCCAGAGGGGTCGGAGCTGTGGTGGCAGGGGCGGCGGCCGCCGCCCCACTATTTTCGGCAAAAAGGAAATTTCGGCAAAGACCATTTTTATTTGTTTTCCCCATTTCAATACCCCAGTGTTCTGCCGTGAATCTGTACTGTTGTGGACAGGGATCCTATAGGGTTAAAAAGTGGGGACAAAAGGGAAAAATTTGGGGACAGAGAAATACATTTGTAGAAAAATTAAATTTTCAGAAACTAATTACCTATTACTTGCACTCTTAAACTGGCTACATTTATTCCTACAGCCAGTCCACAGGATGTAACATTCTAATTCAAACTTGAACATTTTTTTTAATTTTTAAAACTGTCAAACAATTGTCAATATATTAACAAAACTTTCAACAGTTACATGTATTTATTGTCTACATCTACGTCTGTCTACATCTGCTTCAATGGAATTAGAGGCAAAGATTCACATTTGCTTTACACCTATCCAGTGATCTTAAGCCTTTTCAAATTAGAATTAATTACCGATAGTAAAGGCTTTTTCTTGTTTGGGCTTTATGCACAAACTGCATGTCATTTTGTTGTGTCAAACAGTAACCAAGAAAATTCTCAAAGCAAATTTGCTTGGAATGTACGTTTAGGGGCAGACTTTTTTCGTCATTGCTAAACGATGTTGGTACTTGGGAAGACTCTCTTGGGGTGTAATTACTATCGATATATTTTCTTATTTTACTTGCCGGAGGAAATAAAAACTCAAAATGGATTTAGTTTTCTTCGGCCGGTCACTTTCCGCCATTTTGATAGGTGTGGACATCTCCTTGATAACTGATTGGTTATTATAGTCTCAACTTACCAATGAAATAAAGTGTTATAAAAGTAAATTAAGGGTTGGCAGCGAAATGACGTCACGTCCAATGAAATAATTTGTTCTAATTACGCATTTACTCGATTTCTTTAACAACTTTTAAATTTAATCGATTAATTTTTATTCCTAATTTCTGTGCGCCCGCGGACCCATATACGGAAAACGGGTGGGGACAAATCTTTTTTTTTGCGCCAATGACGCAAGGGCGCATCCACGGCAGAACACTGATACCCGTATATTTGAAAATATCTTTACCACGAAGCAAGGTAATTACGCTTTCGCGGTTATGACACGGGTATTGATGTTTGCCATCACCCGCCCGCGGTAGTGTACATGTCATTTATGTTGTTAATTGATCGATTTCTTTTGTAACGATAATCCCTTTATTCTTGAGTAATTAAACCTGTTAATCTTTAATTTTTGGTATGATCTAAGTCTCTGCTTTTTTTTATTAATATAAAGAAAAGTATGACATGAAACACATGTGCCGATATCCAATAGTCCTTAATTATCACAAAATTAAAGATACCTCAAGATACCTGAATTAATTGTAAAAACTCAAAGTAAGTCGATAACTCTAAAAAACTTATTTAATGTTTTAACCCATTTTTTTGTCATTGCAATATGTCTACTCCAAACGAACGAATTTAAATTTCCAAAACGAAATTGCGGGGAAAAAAATCCGAAAAACGTTATTTTAACCCACATGATCCCTATCGTCGTGTCTCCTGCTACAAAGTACAAACAGCGACATATAGAGATCACTTCTCCATCGATTGTCTGTCTGTCACAACTTTTGTCATTCAGAATATGCCTGCAGTAGACGTGTATAGTTTCATTCTTTATTCTCATTTATATAAATACATTACATATTTATAACAGTAATAAATATTCACATTAAAACATTATGAATATAACCGCTCATGGTGTTGTGCTATATGAGATATTGCAAAAGTTTGCCTGGAATTATATATGATATCATTCTATTATCACTATTTACAATACTAAGAGATACAAAATACGTGCTATTCTTTCTTTAAAAAACTGCGATAAAATAATCAAGGTTTAGACACTGATTGCCGTAAATTGGAGCACTAGCGCGCTAATAAAATACATTTAAAAAAATCGAATATCGTTCCTGATCAGATCAGTATTGAATTGATTAGCACTTAATTAAGGTATAAGGTCATGTATCAGGCATAAAAACGCACCAGAATGCGCCATTTGATGCTAAAATATGAAAAAAAAAAATTCCGGGGAAGGCTCCGGACCCCCACCAACGGGAGGGGGATACCCCCTCCCATACCCACCCCTCCGCCGCCCCAATGTCAATTTGCTTCCGACGCCCCTGGTTGAGCACTTTATCAACGTCACGCAAATAACATTTGTTCAAGGGGGCAATAGCTTTATTTATTATGTTTTATATGGTTTTCCTGTCATTAAGGGGAACCTAATACGTTGTCGACAATGTCGAAGAAATGATTTAGGCAAAATCTTTTGCATTAGCATAATTATATTTTTCATATAAAAAATGTGCTGCGAATAATTCTATAAACTATTAAGAGACGTGTTGCTATTCTAATATGTTGTATTTTATACTGAATTATGTCATGTAATTTCATGTGAAGCGCTTTTGAACGCACAACTTTGTGTGAAAAGAGCGCTATACAAATCAGGTATAATAATAATAATAATAATAATAATAATAATAATAATTGTATTCTGGAATCTGAAACACCTATTAAATTACTTTGCTTTATTCCGTATAAGACCTTCAAATTATTCACAGGGTTTAAGATTGTATGCATTACATGTATTTATGAATATGAGAGTACGCTGTAATTGACACAGTTGTACTCCATTATTTGTCATTATATGAAATATATATATATATATATAATGTTACGTCTTGAAATCTCACACCTAACCTGACCGTCTTTAAGAAAATACCTTAAAGGCAGACAATAATCATATTGACAATTGGGTTATTTTTAACCACACGTATGCAAGAAATATTGCTTTTAATCTTTCGCCTTCCTGTTTGTAAACAGTAACATTATAAGTAACCTATATGTGTTGAACAAGATGAACAGTTGGACATTCATATGCATATGTCATAAGAATATAGACTTGCATATGTAATGGCCATAAATGCACATTTTAACGAGAACATAACTGTGTTTTACCCAAAGTATGCAATAAACATCGCTTTTAGCATTAAGGTGACGTTTTGGTAAATAATAGCAGTATAAGTTAGCTATCATAGGTGAAAAGATGGATGGTAAAAAAAATCTAGCACATTAGATGATTGACTTGCTATTTTACGGCCATAAATCCACATTTGAACAAGAAATAACTTTTTAATTTTCTAATCCAAAATATGTAAAACAATATTGCTTATAGCATACTGTTTGGTAAATAAAAACCTTACAAGTAAGCTATATTTGTTGATCAAGATGAACAGTTGGAAAAAATAAGGCATATAAGAACACTGACTTCCATAATTTACGACATATAATCTCAATAATAATAATAATACAAATATTACTGATTTCTACCTCAAAGTATTCGAGAAACGTTGCTTTTAGTGTGTGCGTCCCAGTTCGTTAACAATTATTTAATAAGCGAGCTGTTTGTTGAATGAGATGGATAGTTGGAACATTTATCGCATAAGAATATTTTACGGCAACAATTTTTTTTTCTTGCACATTTCACGCTTAAGCGTCATGAAAGTTAATGTGCGTGTGTGTAGGGCGCTTAATGTAGTTACATAAATACAAGTGACAGCAACCACTTAGTTTCTCAATATTAAGCACAAGCATAACGATTTGAATTGACGTTCAATGAGCTACAGGAAGTGCAAGAATTCCCTGTTCAATAATGTTGTTTAAATACCGTGGGTAAAAAGGATATTTTATTAATCATATAATGTGAGCGGTTCTTTTTTAATGCAGACATGCGTATTTCATTTGAGATCGTTCCACGTGCATGACAATACAGCATTGTCTATTGCGTTTACAAATTGAAATGAAAATGAATCATATGGACCTGCCGCTACAGCATCCGTCTTTATCACAAAATGAATTGAAGCTGTTAAGTGTTATGTGTATCATTCAACGTTATTTGCAAAGCACAACGTTATTTCCATAACTATAGAGTACAATTCGCTTTGTTGTATAAAGTCGCACCCATGTCATTTATTTTCAGTTCAACTTCCGTTTGAAACAAAGCACGCAGTCAATGCATGTTTTTTTGTTTCAAGTATCAGTCATAAGTACCGTGGTCAATACTCTGAATTATTTGTACAACTATTTAAAATGTGTTGAATATTTATACTGAATGTTATGAATGCAGTAAATATTGTCTAAAAATGTCACTGTTTCAAGTGGCATTTTTCATTTGAAAATAAATGATGATTTCAAATGCGCGAATATGATAAAATCGACGAATGTGGTTTATCCAATAAAGGATCTATATTTTTAGTGCTATAATAACTTTATGCAAGTTAAAAATATCTTATATTTGAGGTACTATTTATTTTATGCTTTCCGTTGGTTTATTGAGAAATATTAATGAATGAAAACTGATAATTTAACTGTTTCAAACAGTGAAAATTAACACTGAAAATTATCGATAATTTTCACGTTTTACTGTGAAATGACGTCATTTTTTTACGAAATAACGTCATTTTCCCAGCAAAAATCTTTAGTTAAACTCTTAAACAATGTGTCCAGATTTTCGTAATTCCGTCTTGACAGAGTTGTCGTTCGTGCGGGTATGTATACCTACTTCCGGTGTTAAGGAAAACAAATTAAATGCCATAATTTTAGCGGTATAATCGGTAAATTTTCAAAAAAAGTAAAATTACATAAATCGCATAAAGACTCGTGTACAAGAAAAGCTTGGATGATAGCAATTAGCCGAAAAATTGGTTTTCAACGGCGTATACTCGCGTCTGTTCCGACCACTTTCGAGACGGATTCGGTCCAAACTCTGTTGACCAAAACAAAATTCCTACTGAAATTTTACATCAGCGCAAAATCGTACCAAAACATGAAAGAAAGCAGCATACATTAAGACAGCCACTTCCAAAAAATATCCCTGTCACCTCTGCCCTATATTTCCATTCGTAAGTATCAGCAAGTAGCATGTTTTGTAGCCATAATCCATATTGTCCACAGCATGGTCAAAGGGATAATAAAAATATACATTTCCCCTATAGTTTCATCCATTCCTATAAATTCAGCCACCAAATGCAAAACATATTTTGAAAGACGTGAGGTATTTATCTTATTTTTGTCAGAAAAAGTTTAACATGATATTAAAAGGATAAAATAAAACAATAGATCTAGTCAAATTTTGATAATGTATTTCTTTTATTCTATATAATTTAACATACATGCATACATGTAATCGTTATGCATATAAACCAACACATTCATGAACATTTCATTACTTATAATGAATAATATGTCCGTCACATAAAATGAAAAATAAAAAAATAAATACACCCACCCGCCCTAATTTTCCCCAAAATTTGGATGATAATTTAGTTATTTATTTTCTATTGCCTAATGTTGAAAATTCCATTACCAATGTCTCGTTTTTTGGTTTATTTTTGGTGTTTTTACTTCATATACATTTATATTTGTTAATGCAGCATCACCTTACTAAAACAATATCCCGGAAAGAGAAAAATAATGCATTTGAATATCAATCGTACTTTCGTTTAAACAACTGACGACAGAAATGATTCGATTTACGATGTGAATCTTAATTTAGTTTTAGTGAAGATTCGTTCATAAGAGACAAAGACACTATTTTGTTTTACGGATCATTTCGGCTTAGAGGAGTGGGTGAGTCATGTAAAATATCGAATATTTTATATTTTATAAAAAACTGGAAGCAAGATGAGTTGCAGATAATTATTTAGATTTTTCGTTAATATAATGTTTTATAAGTGAATGTAACAGCTGTAATATTAATCTTAAACATATAGGCTTCGTATTTTAACTTATCGGGGTATTGGATATGAACTGTTGAAATATTAACGAAAAATCTAAAATTTTACCGGGACATGCATTGTTTTTCAATTACAGCGCAACTATAATGGTTATACTCATTCTTGAAACATTTGAATGTAGCACTACGATATCATGTGTTCAATAAAATAACGTGCATATTTTTACGTACCAATACACTTTAATATATAGTAACAATCAAATATAAAACATTTTTACCTTGCATATTTAATACATGTTGTGTATTTTTCATTAAACATGGAAATAAACATTGCAGAAAAAGTGTCGATATTGCTTATATTCGTCCAAATTCGCACTTTTCTGTCATTATCGCGGATATGAGTCATATACACATTAAGACGGACCGCTTTTTACCCGGGATACTCGTGATACCTACCCGAATGGGAGACAACTTATGTAGTTTCGAAAAGGCGCACGAGGAAATCGAGCATCGAGCGTGGGACATCTTGGATTAATTATGCCACGTGTGACGTGTACACAGTCGAAAAGGGGCGCTTACTAAATTCATGCAGGAATAAATCCAAAGTTATATTGTCTCTTTGCCAAACCATTGAAAACATATGCACATGCAGACTGATAATTGTAATTACATGTATAAGGATTGAACGCTCGTTTCCACGCGACATCGATGTAAGTAGGTTAGTTTGGGTATTAAATTCGGCTAAATTCAAATTAGTTCCTCACAAAAAATCACATTTTCAACTAGAGACAACTAAACATCTTACATTTAAAAGTCCGGAAAGCGCGTTCAAGACAACACTTTACTAGCTGCAGTGATGTATCAAGCAGATACTATTATGGTGAGCATTAAAATACGATTCAATTTTAGATTTAACAAAAGTTGAGCTTCAAATCTTCGCATAGAAGCTGATTATTTAAATGATAAATCTCTAATTCTAAATATCAAATTTAAAAAGATGATTTATAAAACAACATAACAGCTTATGAGTTTCAGTCTGTTCTTCAGTATTTATTCAGAAAAAGTAAGACAAATGAACTAAAGTTAAGGACATGTCCTTAAACAACAAAAACAAGTAACACAAACGAGAGGGCTAAGAGGCCCTGGATCGCTCACCTGAGGGAATGATATGAAAAGAAAAACGAGTTAACTCGTGTGCAAATAATTAAGAACATTTATATGACAAAGGCTGACTTCAAGTCAAGGTTAAGGTATTCCAACGTATTTAATATAAGCATATATAGACAATAAACCGACCCCCTGGTAGACATGATTACCCGACCCCCTGGTAGACATGGTTACCCAACCCCCTGGTAGACATGGTTACCCGACCCCCTGGTATACATGGTTACCCGACCCCCTGGTAGACATGGTTACCCGACCCCCTGGTAGACATGGTTACCCGACCCCCTGGTAGACATGGTTTAACCCGACACCCTGGTAGACATGGTTCCCGACCCCCTGGTAAACATGGTTTTACCCGACCCCCTGGTAGACATGGTTCCCGACCCCCTGGTAGACATGGTTTTACCCGACCCCCTGGTAGACATGGTTCCCGACCCCCTGGTAGACATGGTTCCAGACCCCCTGGTACACATGGTTCCCGACCCCCTGGTAGACATGGTTCCCGAACCCCTGGTAGACATGGTTTTTAATACTGATTGACCAGAACCATTTTACAACTCAAAAGTGTCAAGGAAACAAACGTTTTGACCTAAGTTCATGAAGATTGGGCTAAAATTGAAACTTCTAGACTTTTTACATGTCTGCATTATAAACAAAAAGAGAAACTGCCCCATCCCCTGGCGGCCAATTTCCCCCCCCCCCCTATCAGTACCAGTTTCGAACTTGTCTGAAAAATCAATGATACCAATTTTCTGACTAAGTTTCATAATGATTGGCAAAAAAGTGACTTTAAGGGTGTTCACAAGCTTCTTTTACTACATAAAATATATGGAAAATGACCCCATGGTGGCCATGTTTTTTGACGGACCAGAACCAGTTTCAAACAAACTATACATATAGAGAAAACTGCGCCTGCCCCTTAAAGCCATATTTCCCCACCGATCTTGACAATTTTCGTACTCGTCCATGATTTAAATAAAACCATCACAAGGTCTTTATTCGTTGACCAATTGACCTTGTTTTTGACCTCACATGACCAGTTAAGAACTCATTTGAGTTATGATTTGGACACATTTCATGACTAAGTTTCATGAAGATCGGACAAGAAATGCGGTCTCTAGTGTTCACAAGGCAAAGGTTCACAACGGACACAGGTCGATCGAATATCACCATGAGTACTAAAGAGCTTATGTGAGCTAAACACTGGGCAGCCAATTTCTTGATATAGGCATTGAAAGGACCAATATGTATGTATGTATGTATGTATGTGTGTGTGTGTGTGTGTGTGTGTGTGTGTGTGTGTGTGTGTGTGTGTGTGTGTGTGTGTGTGTGTGTGTGTGTGTGTGTGTGTGTGTGTGTGTGTGTGTGTGTGTGTGTGTGTGTGTGTGTGTGTGTGTGTGTGTGTGTGTGTGTGTGTGTGTGTGTGTGTGTGTGTGTGTGTGTGTGTGTGTGTGTGTGTGTGTGTGTGTGTGTGTGTTTGTGTGTGTGTGTGTGTGCGTGCGTGCGTGCGTGCGTGCGTGCGTGCGTGCGTGCGTGCGTGCGTGCGTGCGTGCGTGCGTGCGTACGTACGTACGTACGTACGTATGTATGTATGTATGTGACCATATGCGCATCCTGGCACTTCTATATTTTTTAATACAAATTCAATTAGTGGCTTCTGAGTGCAGAAACCTAAAAGGTTATACCTTATAGTGCCTATGGCATCAAAGGGCAATAACTCATCGAATCAGAATGATTAACATTGACATGAATAACATTGTTTTGTAGTTGTATTCAAATGTTTTCAGAATGATAGAAATGGTTAAAGCTAAAAAAAAAACATTTGGACGTCAATCATTTGGAGAAAAATATATCATAAACATACAAATATAATTGTCAATAACACATCGAATCAGAATGATTACATTGACATGAATAACAGTGTTTTGTACTTTTCTTTAAATGGTTTGAGAATTATAGAAATGGTTGAATAAAGAAGATCTGTCTCCATAGGATGACATATGCCCCCGAAAAATGCTTTGACAGAAGTTATTAGATTTTTTCGAGACCTAAACGCTGATCGTGAACCTTAACGCGGACCCTTAGTTCAAGGTCAAGGTCAAGTCAAAGTGGTCAAAACTTGTGTGCGTATGGAAAGGTCTTGTCCATATACACATGCATACCAAATATGAAGGTTAAATCTGAAGCGACATAGAAGTTATGAGCATTTTTTTGAAACCCTAACGCAGATTTGGAAACCCAAACGCGGACCCTAAGTTCAAGGTCAAGGTCAAAGGGGCCAAAATGTGTGTGCGTATGGAAAGGCCTTGTTCATATACACATGCATACCAAATATGAAGGTTACATCTGAAAGTACTGAAGTGCGCTCAATAGAACATTTGCGTTAAAAACTGAACTTAAAATGAGCAAAAATAAACAAAACAATATAGCACAATAAAAACTTAACTAAAATGTTATTTCACAGTAAGTCGATATAAACTAATCCGGCATGACCATATTGTTTGGGTACCATATACGCTTCCATTATTTTTAAACAACGCCCTTTGTCCACATAAATTATATCGACTCCTTTAGTTATATCGCCATGTCAACATTATGTTACTTGCAAGTCATCAAGATATATGCCGTCATACAGTAAACAACACAGAAATAGTTAAATTTACATGACGGCTAGGTTCAAATATCTTCGGAGATTTAGGCTCTGATGCCAACATGCGGGTTGTTTAAGTCTTGACAACTTATCTTATGTCGACAAAACAACATAATTTTAGGGGTCATGCTCTTTTGAAAATGACTTGCCATCGTAATTTTAGTCGACACGATGAGTTATTTTTGACGTTATGGCACCTTTTTTATATCATGCCGTCATAGAATGTTGACATAATCACAGTATCAGGGTGTACCATATACGTTTCCATTACGGAAACGTATATGGTACACCCTAATAATGTGGTCATGCCGGAATAATTTATACCGACTTACTGTGAAATAACATGGTATGTTGACATAGTTTTGTAGCTTTTTCTACCCTATTTTTACTCGTCATAACGACATTAAGTTGAAGTCTCGACGTAAATGTTTCCGGCTTTTCCCGAAAATATATTTGGTCGACATGATCTAAGTCGACAGATTTACATAATTTTTGACGTCATGCTCTTGTGAAAATGACTTGCCATCATAGTTTTAGTCGACACGATGAGTTAATGTTTTAAGCCATGACACCTTTTTCATATCATGTCGTCATAGAATTTTTACATCATCACATTATTGCAACATTGGTTCATGACTTGCGGCGTCGAACAGATGTTTAGTTTCTGGTATATTCTTTTGAAACACGCATGGCCTCAGACAGTCCATTTTTACATCAGGAATGCTTGGTATAAAGGTAAAAATAACATTTGCAAACAATAAATATTAATGTGTTCGTTGGATTTTATGGGCATTTAGAGAGCTTAAATCTCGATTGATTCGTTTAGATATTTCTCTTTAACTAATACATGCATAACGTGTGTTTAACAACTCACATTTTTTTTTATATTGCAGATTTGTGTCTTAGTGGCACTGAGGTTTTTCATTTCGGCTTCCTTGCGAATTGGAAACCATTAATCGTATTCAAGAGAGATACTTTGTAAAGAAACCGCAGTTTGGGTGTAAAGATGACTTTATACCCGTCCTAGAACATGTGTGTGAAATGCAGCGGGAGCAACTGCCAGTTCCTGAATCGATTGAAAGTGCGACTTCTTTGTTCTTGGCCTTCACTGAAATATTGGATGGTTACTAATTTCATATGCACAATTATATGCTTAAAAATTGGTTATATTTTGCAAATTTAATTGTTAAATTAGTTTAGTTCAAGTAAGTTTCGTGTCTAGTTTTATTTACAATGTTTCGATAAGCAACATAAATTGATATTCTTGTTATTTGAATTGATCTTGACGTAGTTAAACGTTGTTATTTTGTTTGCTAAAATAATTCACTCATATTGTTGTACACATTTACAGACATTGCAAACTTGGCAAAAAACAGATTCACAATGTTCTTCATTTCATTGTTAGATTGCAAAAGAATGAATGAAACGTTACTAATTGTTTGAAAACATGGCGCACATTTAGTTATGAAATCCTCGTAAATTGTGGAATATTCCTTTTAAAATATGGTTCTTTTAAAAGATTTATTAACATTTTATTTCAAACTTCATATATTAAACAAAACGACTATTGTAAATATTATATTTAATATTAACACTGTCGCAAATATATGATATGTTTATTTTGTATTTTCTTACTTGATTTTCTGTTCCTGAAACTCCAGTGTATATAGTACATGTTTGAAATAAATGTTCATACTGCAATTAGATTTTTATTTTTTTAAATGGTCAAATAATTCGTTTTTGAGGAAATGAAAATTATTCAAATGTGACACAAAATTGGATTATTTGTAGATCAATTTTAGGGCTAGTTAATGTGATCGGTTTTTCTTCTTTGTCCGTCAAAATTTGCACTAAAGCGAAATCACCTACTCAGCTGTGTCAATAATACCAAAACATGAACAGTCTTCAAAGATAGTAAGGTTGTAGTTTGCTTTTATTTTCATATTATGTCCACATCGCACATTACTTATCAAAATATTTTTAAAAATTTGAAATATTTGTTTTCGAGCCGGTATAGTTTTATATGAGTTGTGATACACGTACCCTTTGACTAGATTGGTCTATGGTATGACCCAATATATATATATATATATATATATATATATATATATATATATATATATATATATATATATATATATATATATATATATATATATATATATTATATATATATATATACTCAACTGGATTATTAAAAGCGAATTATGCATTTAATCGCCAATTTTACGTGCAGTCATCATTGTAAAACGACAAAAATGCACGGCGAATATTTAAGTAACGATTGACTTTAATAACATTTTATTTTTCTTGCAGTTTATTACATAATTACAATTGCCCTATGTTTCACTAGTTTACATTATTCTGATTGGCTATAGTATATCATTTGACTGGGCTTTAATATTCAATGAAGCGAGTTGCCTCCACGATGCGCATGAGGAAATCGAGCGTGGGACAACTTGGTTAAATTATACCATGGGCGACATGCACACAGTCAAAATTGCGTACTGTAAAAGGGGCGCCTACTTAATTCATGCACGAATAAATCCCAAATTATATTGTATTTTAGCCAAACCATTGAAAACATATGCACAATGATAATTGTAATTGCATGTATAAGAATTGAAACGCTCTTTTCTTCGCTTCATCGATGAAAGTAGGTTAGTTTTGGTATTTAAGTCGGCTTTATGAAAATTAGTTCCTCACACAAAACATGCACATTTTCAACTAGAGATAACTAAACATCTTACATTTAAAAGACCGGAAAGCGCGTTCAAAATAACACTTTAATAGCTGCAGTGAAGTATCAAGCAGATACATAATGGTGAGCATTAATATACGATTCGATAAAAACTTTATTCCGATTTAACAAAAGTTGACCTTCAAATCTTCGCATAGAAGCTAATAATTTAAATTATAAATCTCTAATTCTAAATATCAAATTTAAAAAGATGATTTATAAAACAACATAACAGCTAATGAGTTTCAAACTGTTCTTCAGTATTTATTCAGAAAAAGTAAGACAAATGAAAACAAAGTTAAGGACATATCACTTTCTGAAATGGTCAGAAGTGAGTGGGGTAATGTAAAACAATAATTCTTTATATTAAACTTGTATTATGAAGTTTGGAACAATGTGCACAATTAAAATAACATATTCTTCAGTGATACATGAACCAGTTCTAATAAAAACTCTCAAAAAGAGTATAAAATAACATGTTTTCACCTTATAAACCACTTTCTTCTTGGGCTTTGAAAGTCCTTATTTTCTTGTTTTGCTCATAAATCCGTTAACACCAGCTGGAACCTACACTACTGTAGTAGATAATGTTAGAGTATTATTATATATTACACACTAGAAACACTGAAAAAGGGATACTTTTGTGCAAGAAAAACATGTAAACAACTAGAGTAAAAAAATAGTACACTTGAGCAAAAATGTGTTTGTCAAAAACACTATGTCCCCTTCTGCGCCGCTTTGAAGCTATATATTTGACCTTTAACCTTCAAGGATGACCTTGAACTTTCACCGCTCAAAATGTGCAGCTCCATGAGATACACATGCATGCCAAGTATCAAGTTGATATCTTCAATATTGCAAAAGTCATGGCAAATGTTAAAGTTTGACGCAAACAAACAAACCAACAGACAGCGCAAAAACAATATGCCCCCACCACTATAGTGGTGGGGAAAATTAAAAAGTATGATGGGCCAAAAATGATAATTTAAAAATGAAAGATACATAAATATTGAAAAAATGTTAATAAAAATCCTTTAATTTTATAGCGTATGTTAATATTATAAAGATAATGATATATCAATGTGTTTGTTAAAGTGATATTTTACACTGTTTCCAAAAGTTTCAATCAAATTTATATTTGTCATCCTGGTCAACCATACTTTTCCCAACTATTTTTAGACTCAAGTTGTTTACATTTTTTTCTTACAAAAATGATCTTGTTTTTCAGTGTTATTAGTGTGTTATATTTAATCATACTCTCACATTATCTTCTACAGTAGTGTAGGTTCCAGCTGGTGTCAATTGATTTATGATTAGATTTCATTAGAACTGATTCATGTATCACTGAAGTATATGATATTTTAGTTCTGCATATTGTTCCAAACTTAATATAGAACGCTTATATGAGGAATTATTATTTGACATTACTCTAACCACTTCTGACTATTTCAGAATGTGATATGTCCTTAAACAACAAAAACAAGTAACACAAATAAGAGGGCTAAGAGGCACTGTGTCGCTCACCTGAGGGAATGAGATGAAATTAATTCAGAACATTTATATGACAAAGGCTGACTTCAAGTCGAGGTTAAGATCTTCCAAAGTATTTAATGTAAGCATATATAGAACATTACCCGACCTGGTTTTTAATACTGATTGACAAGAACCATTTTACAATACAAAAGTATCAAGGAAACATACGCTTTGACCAAAGTTCATGAAGATTGGGATAAAATGCAACTTCTAGAGTTTTTACATGTTTACATTATAAACGAAAAGGAAACAGGGAAAACTGCTCCATCCCATGGCGGCCATTTTTGCCCCACCTATCAGTACCAATTTTGAACTTGTCTGAAAAAATCAGTAATACCAATTTTCTGACTAAGTTTCATAATGAAGAAAATCCGCTTCCGGTTTTGAGTGAGCATCAATTTAAAATGTAATTCTAAAAGCTAACAAAACGCGTGTGAGGCACACAAATAACATTTGTGAGTGATGTGAAGTTTATTGAACAGGATGTGACATGTAAAAAAAACAACGAGGTTTGTGACTTTGAGTAGGCCTTTCCTCAAGCTTTTGTATTTTTCTATTGACGGGTGCGGTGTGAGAAAGACCCTAGATATTGACATAATATGTGTATACACACATAGGTCATTGTGATTGCCATTGTCATTGTCATTGTCTGGCGCCTCCGTGACGCATCAATTAACATGTTAATAGTTCACCGTTACAGTAGCTAAAGTGAACAAGAGTGTTTAAGGGTTTATTGTGAATACTGTCCCGTTAATCCCGTGTTAGTTGTGAAATCATGAACAAACGCCAGCATTCATCTACTGCGAGCGAGTTAACAGACAATAGCTCATTAGACTCGTCTGTATTCGAAAGTTTAAAGGGGCAGAAGTCCAAGAAAGACTCGAAAAAAAAATTGAACATGAAAGTCCCAAGCAATAATCTATGGAAGTTTATTAATTCGCTCAATAGAATCGCGGCTCGAAGAGATTAGTTCCAAGTTGTCTATAGTCCTTACGAAAGATGACACCTCCATTATTCGTACCATGATTAAGGAAACGTTCGATGAAGTCAAAGATAAATTTTTGAGCTCAGTCGTCAAAAGGTTGGAAATCATTGAATGCAACATATTCGACCAGACAAAGGAAATTGAATCGTAACATTGTCAAATAACCAGCAAAGACAGAGAGCTACAAGACCTGAAAACAAAGCTGAATGACTCAGAAAAGCGTACTGCAGAAATGTTTAATGAGCACGAGCAGTATAGCCGTAGAAACAATTTGCGAATTACGGGTATACAAGGAGACAAAGAATTTCAGTCCTCAATAGCGTTGACTTAACAGGTGTCGTCCCTTTTAAGTTCCAAGATTGGTCTGCGCGTTGAAAAGGAGGATATAGACATAGCGCATAGATAGGGAAATATCACCGAGAGAAGATCCGATCAGTCATCGTCAGGTTCATACGGCGCCAAACAAAATCGGATGTAATGCGAAATGCAAAGCTACTCAAAGGTTCCGGTATTTTCTTGAATGAAGACCTGACAAAATTGAACGCTGAAGTTAGGCTGAAGGACCCCGCGACGATGGAGCGAGCGTGGTCGTTCGATGGAAAGCTTTATGCACGCTTCAGAGGTAAAGAGCGCTCTGAGATAATCGATTACGAACATTTTCAGACGTGGCTCAACAAAGCATGGCCGAAGGCGGTAGCTTCACTATCGAACGCCAGCAGGGTTTCAGCTAGCACAAATCGAAGCCGGTAACATAGGGCCCTCCGTGTTAGAACTGACGGTGTTTTTTGTGTTATATCATTAACAGTCTATATTCACGTATTTGTAATACGTATGCAAACCAGTTTAATCATGACATTGTAACTAGACCACCCTGATACGTGTGTTGTCTGTTTTTTATCCTGTTGTTCTCTAGGTTTTTTATTGTTTGTAATTTCCTAACTTAAGTTCTTTTTTCTCTCTCTCTAATTCGATAAAGATACGTACTTTTTTAAGCATATCATACTTATATAATCCATCTCAATCTACGTCTATTGTTATAAGAAACAATCTCATACGGTGTAAGTTCACACACGCAACGTACGCACGCATGTACAAACACACACACACCCTTGCGCGTGCGCGCACACACACACTTACACACCCATCCACACGCAAACATGCAAGTAGTAGTAATATATACTTTTATATTTGCTCATTTAGAGGCCTAGATATACTTATGGGGAATATAGCGTGATAAAACAATTACCCATAATATGCCATTGTACAATATTATAGTTGTAAAACATTAGTAGTTTGTTTATGTATGCATATTAGTATGGACCGAGTAGTATTGTATCTTCGTTAAGTCGACAGGTGTCATGGTGTTGTTTTTCTTGTTGTTATTATTGTTATATGACACAGCCCCCTTTTTTGGTTACAGTGTAAATCGAGTACTAACGACTCGAAACACATAAGCTGTAAACATTTTACAAACACACACTTTACACATACGCACGCGTACTCACACACCAACGCACGTGCACAGATGCGCGCGCACACACACACACACACACACACACACACACACACACACACACGCACGCACGCACGCACGCACGCACGCACGCACGCACGCACGCACGCACGCACGCACGCACGCACGCACGCACGCACACACACACACACACACACACACACACACACACACATGCAAGAAGTAGAATAGATTTCTTTTTCAACATTTAGAGCATATACGTTTACTCTATTGCAGTTTTTACAGGTCTTTGTTTGGACTGAATCGCCTTGTAGATAGCTTCTTTTGTTTAGTTTCTGTTTTTTCAATAATTTTGAGAACATCTTACACCTGATGATTACTTATAAATAATAACAATATATTATTCTTAGTGAGTTTTTCCTTACATGTACATTGTTGTATCTACTTTCAAGTTGAATAAAACTGAAACCAAGGTACAAAGATTAATATAACACTTTTTCTCCCCAAGATATTCTTCTTCATTGACGAGAATACATAAGTAGAAATTAAAGGATATGTTCTACCTTTATAACATGTTTACTTTTTTAAAATGCTTGTTCAATTATATAAAAGTATTATTTCTCCTATTGTACATTTTTGATAATGCTTCCTTTTTTGATTTCGCGGGAAGCGTTCTCAATTTTTCGTTTTTTATCATGTAGAGGAAACTCTTTGCTACTGACAATTTAAAAAAAATGTTCATATTATTATCCAATCTAAATGTATAATATATCTAAACTTTATTTATACAAATATTGTTACCTGGTAAATATAAAATCCGATACAACAGGCTAGGCTGGATCTATTTTTAATCACTTCAGATTTCTTGCAACACTTCAAAACCACTGGAATAGAACCATGTTTACAATCGGACCACTCGATAATTACTTTAAACTTAACCTTTAGTAACTTTCCTCACATACCAGGTCTTTGGAAACATAATAGTTCTTTACTGTCAGACATTATGTATGTACAGGAAATCAACAAAAATTGATGATATTAAACTTCAAAACGCAATACCCATTTATAATTATCAAAATACAAACGATATTCCCGACAGTGAATTACAGTTTACGATAAGTGATCAACTTTTACTAGAAACCCTGCTTCTGGAATGAAGGGGCAAATCTATTTCATATGGGTCTTATAAAAAAGAGAAACAAAACTTATAGAAAGCAAATTATTAACAAGAATTAAAGTGTTGAAAGAAAACTTCCTAGATGAAAACTCTGAAGAAAATTTGAAAACTGAAATAAATAATATTCAGAGCACACTTTTAAAAGGAAACATGCTAAGATCTTACTTTCAGTGGACTTTACAAGGTGAAAAGCCATCTAGATAT
Organism: Dreissena polymorpha; assembly: GCF_020536995.1. Lineage (NCBI taxonomy): Eukaryota > Metazoa > Mollusca > Bivalvia > Myida > Dreissenidae > Dreissena > Dreissena polymorpha. Next base: position 137,686,795 of record NC_068356.1, on the reverse strand, counting down.
TTTTGTAGCCTTGAAAAAAAAATGCAATAACAACATCAATATATAAACTAAAAATGAAGATGATAGTGAAATAACTGACTAAACCGGTCTCTTAAATTTAATAGCATCGTATTATCAGTCTCTTTATAAACAAAATAATTATTGCAGTAATGAAGATTTTAATAACTATGTAAAAGACATAAATTGCCCAAAAGTAAACCAGAGTGAGTCCATTTTTATCGAAGGTATTATAACTTTAGAGGAAGCTTTAACTGTTTTAAAAAAGATGTCAAATAATAAAAGCCCATGCAGTTCTGGCTTCAGTGCAGAATTTTATAAAATGTTATGGAAAAAAATTGTACTTTTATTGTCAGATCCTTATAAGTGTGGTCATTTATCTATAACACAAACTCAAGGTATCATAACCTGTATTCCAAAGGGTGAAAAATCTAGGCTTTATATGAAAAAATTGCGTCGAATTACTCTATTAAATACTGTTTATAAAATTGCCTCTGGAGTAATAGCTAACAGATTTAAATTATTTATTGACAAGTTAATTCATAACAACCAGACAGGTTTTATAAAAGGGAGATACATAGGGGAAAATACTAGGTTAATTTATGACATTATACACTTTACTGAAGAAAACGAGATTCCAGGCTTACTTCTCTAATTGATTTTGAAAAGGCGAACGATTCATTGGCCTGGTCCTTTGTACAAAGTACACTTTCTTTCTTTAATTTCGGTCCTGACATAAAACGTTGGTTTGAGGTTTTATATAAAGATTCTAAATCAGCCGTTTCTAAGTGTACTTATCTAACTTTTTC